>NC_060187.1:21339957-21412457 GCF_021184085.1 Oncorhynchus gorbuscha | reverse complement strand
GGTCTCCAGCGGTGATCCTGTACACAGTCCTCCAGGCTGCAGTACGGGGCTGGTCCTTGTCTGTCACTGTCAGGTTAGCTACGATCACATTCACACGGTTCTCATGCACATCTCCATAAAACTACAGAGGGAGGGGCAGGGAGAGAGTGATGAGGGAGTGAGAGATGAAAAATGTATCAGTCTTTACATGGCGAAAAGACAAGGAATATAATATATACAGTACGTTTACAGGAAACTCACTCTACAAACTCACTCTCGCAACAAATGATCTAATCATTATGGTAGGAGACTATAACACAATGTTAAGTACCTCAATGGACCATAACGGTAATCACTCTACAAACTATCATCACCGTGCCCATAAGGAAATTTAAAATAGTATGGACACATTAGAAATAGTGGATATTTGGAGACTAAAAAACCCCAACCTAGTGAGATTTACATGGAGGAGACAAGCTAGTCGTCTTGCCTACTTAGTCTCTTTCTCTCTGGCATCAAAGGTTCAAAAAGTTTTAATAGGAGACAGAATGCGATCGGATCATCATCTAATTGACCTTCACATAACTCATAGATTTTCCATGTGGACGGGGATATTGGAAATTTAATCAAAGTTTACTGGAGGACAACTTATTTTTAAGACAAAACAATTCATAACTGAATTTTTCCAGTATAAAATAGGTTCAGCAAATCGCCTTATTGTTTGGAAAACCTTTAAATGTACCTTCAGGGGTCATTCAATTCAATATTCATCAATAATAAAAAAAAGCAGTTTCTGGCTAAAGAAACAAAACTAACAAAGGAAATCCATGAACTAATAGTACAGGTAGATAGCAATAAAAACAATGCTAAAATATAAAGACCAGTCTATCTAAAAAACTGGAGGCCCCTTACACTTCAATGTTGTGGTGCAAAAAATACGAGCAAAATGCATAGCAGTCAGAATTAAAAGGGTTTTACCAGGTATTGTTCATCCTGATCAGACAGGTTTTTTACATGGACGATACATTGGAGATAATATATGACAACTACTAGATATAATAGAACATCATGAAACATATAAGAAGCCAGGAATGGTATTTATAGCAGATATTTGAAAAGGAATTGATAAAGTAAGACTGGATTTGATTTATAAATGCCTGGATTTTTTCAATTTTGGTAATTCTCTTATAAAATGGGACAAAATAATGTATAGCAACCCCAGGTGTAAAATAGTAAATAACTGCTACTTCTCAGAGAGTTTTGAATTGTCAAGAGGAGTTAAACAAGGGTGTCCGCTGTCACCAAATCTATTCATTATGGCCATCGAAATGCTCGCTATTCAAATCAGATCCAATAACAACATTAGAGGATTAGAAATTCAAGGCTTAAAAACAAAGGTGTCCATGTGAGCCGATGACTCAAGTCTTATGTTTTAGGTCCTCAAGCTAGATCCCTGCAATGTCTCATTAAAGATCTAGATAACTTTTCTTTACTCTCTGGAATAGAACCTAATTATGATAAGTGTACAATATTACGTATTGGATCCTTAAAAAATACAACGTTACATTACCCTGCAGTTTACCTACAAAATGGTCTGATGGTGAAGTAGACATAGAAAAGATATAAATAAGCTCTCCACAATGAATTTCAATAGAAAACATCCTGCAACCTGTCTATTGATGGAAAAATTGCCCTGATTAACTCCTTAGTCATATCTCAGTTTACTCACTTACTTATGGCGCTGCCTACTCCTAATGATTCATTTTTCAAATCATATCAAATCACATCTGGGACGCTAAACCAGACAAAATAAAACGAGCCTATCTATATAATGATGTGGGTGGGTTGAGATGATTAAATATAAAAGCACTAAAGCTCTCTCTAAAAGCTTCACTCATTCAAAAGTTTTACTTCTCAAGTAGATTAATAAGAAAAGCTCATACATTGTTTAAACATGGCCGTTTTGCCTTTGTGCAGATTGCCATGTCTCATTTTCGATGAATTGAAAATTAGACTTTTTTTTCAAAGTATCTGTCTTTTTCAAACAAGCATTGCAGAGCTGGCTACAATTTCAATTTCACCCCGTGAAAAGATAGAACAAATATTACAACAACTATTATGTCTGAACTCAAATGTGCTGGTTGATAAAATACCTGTATTTATGGGAAAGATGTTTGAACAGGGTGATTTGTTCTGATATGATATTGCAAATTGTAATGGTAGAGTTATGTTCTTCATGGAGTTATCAGAATTGTACAGGAAGGTCTGCTAAATCCAAGAGTACAATCAATTGATTACAGCATTGCCCCCAACATGGAGGAGGCAGGTGGCAGCGGGAGGTGGTAGGGAACTGGTCTGTCTGCCCAATATAAAGGATCAAAACTGGCGGAGGAATAAAAATAGCATAAATAGGAAAGTTTACCAGTTTCATTTGAGGACCAGGATGTTGACAACTGTGCCATACAGATTGCAAAATAGTTGGGAAGAGATTTTGATGTACTGATTCCATGGTACAGGGTGTATGAGTTGATATACAGTATAAAACAACGCAAGATTCAAGACTTTGTGCTTTTCAGCTAAAATTATTATATACAATTCCTGCCTCCAACAAAATGTTGAATATTTGGGGCATAAAATCATCAAAGCTCTGCAGATTTTGTTGTGAGGATACAGAATCAATAGACCATTTAGTTTGGTATTGCCCTCAGGTAGCCTGTTTCTGGTCTTAGGTTCAGGAATGGCTGAAAATGCATAGCATTAATCTGAAATTGACCCCAGAAATAGTACTGTTAGGAAATCTGGAGAGACCGGGTCAGTCAATTACTAATATACTAATACTGTCATGTTTGTCATTTATTGTCATGTCTTGTCCCTGTGCTCCCCATGCTATTCGTTTCCCTCTGCTGGTCCTGTTTGGTTCTTTCCCTCCTTCTATCCCTCTCTCTCCCCCTCCCTCTCTCACTCTCTCGCTCTCTCTTCTCTCTGTCGTTCCGTTCCTGCTCCCAGCTGTTCCTATTCCCCTAATCATCATTTAGTCTTCCCACACCTGTTCCCGATCCTTTCCCCCTGATTAGAGTCCCTATTTATTCCTTTGTGATCCGTTCCTGTTCCGTCGGTTCCTTGTATTGTATTCACCATGCTGTGATTGCGTTTCGCCCTGTCCTGTCGTGTTTTTGCCGTGATTGTGTATCACCCTGTCCTGTCGTGTTTTGTGCCTTCATCAGACGCTGCGTGTGAGCAGGTGTCTCAGTCGACTACGGCCTGCGCCTACCCGAATCGACCTGCAGTCTGTGGCCGCTTCTCCAGTTGTTTTCCCCTCTACAAATCTAGAGGATTTCTGTTATTCCGTTTTGAACATTAATAAACTCTGTTTCTGTTAAGTCGCGTTTGGGTCCTCTTTCACCTGCATGACAGAAGGAACCGACCAAGGAATGGACCCAGCGACTTCAGACGCTCGTTACACTGCCGTCGAGATCCAAGGAGCCATGCTCGGCAGACACGAGCAGGAATTGTCTGCTGCTCGCCAGGCCGTGGAAAACCTGGCTGCTCAGGTTTCCGACCTCTCTGGACAGTTCCAGAGTCTACGTCTCGTGCCACCTGTTACTTCCTGGCCTGCCGAGCCTCCAGAACCTAGGGTTAATAACCCACCTTGCTACTCCGGGCAGCCCACTGAGTGCCGCTCCTTTCTCACGCAGTGTGAGATTGTGTTCTCTCTCCAACCCAACACATACTCTAGAGAGAGAGCTCGGGTTGCTTACGTCATTTCACTCCTTACTGGCCGGGCTCGAGAATGGGGCACAGCTATCTGGGAGGCAAGGGCTGTTTGCTCTAACGATTTCCAGAACTTTAAAGAGGAGATGATTCGGGTTTTTGACCGTTCAGTTTTTGGTGGGGAGGCTTCTAGGGCCCTGGCTTCCTTATGCCAAGGTGAACGGTCCATAACGGATTATTCCATTGAGTTTCGCACTCTTGCTGCCTCTAGTGAGTGGAACGAGCCGGCGCTGCTCGCTCGTTTTCTGGAGGGACTCCACGCTGTGGTTAAGGATGAGATTCTCTCCCGGGAGGTTCCTTCAGATGTGGACTCTTTGATTGCTCTCGCCATCCGCATAGAACGACGGGTAGATCTTCGTCACCGGGCTCGTGGAAGAGAGCTCGCATCAACGGTGTTTCCCTGCTCCGCATCGCAACCATCTCCCCCTCTGGCTTTGAGACTGAGCCCATGCAGCTGGGAGGGATTCGCATCTCGAATAAGGAGAGGGAACGGAGGATCACCAACCGCCTGTGCCTCTATTGTGGAGTTGCTGGACATTTTGTTAATTCATGTCCAGTAAAAGCCAGAGCTCATCTGTAAGCGGAGGGCTACAGGTGAGCGCAACTACTCAAGTCTCTCCATCAAAGTCCTGTACTACTTTGTCGGTCCACCTACGCTGGACCGGTTCGGGTGCTACATGTAGTGCCTTGATAGACTCTGGGGCTGAGGGTTGTTTCATGGACGAAGCATGGGTTCGGAAACATGACATTCCTTTCAGAGAGTTAGATAAGCCTACGCCCATGTTCGCCTTAGATGGTAGTCATCTTCCCAGTATCAGATTTGAGACACTACCTTTAACCCTCACAGTATCTGGTAACCACAGTGAGACTATTTCTTTTTTGATTTTCCGTTCACCGTTTACACCTGTTGTTTTGGGTCATCCCTGGCTAGTATGTCATAATCCTTCTATTAATTGGTCTAGTAATTCTATCCTATCCTGGAACGTTTCTTGTCATGTGAAGTGTTTAATGTCTGCCATCCCTCCCGTTTCTTCTGTCCCTACTTCTCAGGAGGAACCTGGCGATTTGACAGGAGTGCCGGAGGAATATCATGATCTGCGCACGGTCTTCAGTCGGTCCCGAGCCAACTCCCTTCCTCCTCACCGGTCGTATGATTGTAGTATTGATCTCCTTCCGGGGACCACTCCTCCTCGAGGTAGACTATACTCTCTGTCGGCTCCCGAACGTAAGGCTCTCGAGGATTATTTGTCTGTGTCTCTTGACGCCGGTACCATAGTGCCTTCTTCCTCTCCGGCCGGGGCGGGGTTCTTTTTGTTAAGAAGAAGGACGGTACTCTGCGCCCCTGCGTGGATTATCGAGGGCTGAATGACATAACGGTTAAGAATCGTTATCCGCTTCCCCTTATGTCATCAGCCTTCGAGATTCTGCAGGGAGCCAGGTGCTTTACTAAGTTGGACCTTCGTAACGCTTACCATCTCGTGCGCATCAGAGAGGGGGACGAGTGGAAAACGGCGTTTAATACTCCGTTAGGGCATTTTGAGTACCGGGTTCTGCCGTTCGGTCTCGCCAATGCGCCAGCTGTTTTTCAGGCATTAGTTAATGATGTTCTGAGAGACATGCTGAACATTTTTGTTTTTGTCTATCTTGACGATATCCTGATTTTTTCTCCGTCACTCGAGATTCATGTTCAGCACGTTCGACGTGTTCTACAGCGCCTTTTAGAGAATTGTCTCTACGTAAAGGCTGAGAAGTGCTCTTTTCATGTCTCCTCCGTTACTTTTCTCGGTTCCGTTATTTCCGCTGAAGGCATTCAGATGGATTCCGCTAAGGTCCAAGCTGTCAGTGATTGGCCCGTTCCAAGGTCACGTGTCGAGTTGCAGCGCTTTTTAGGTTTCGCTAATTTCTATCGGCGTTTCATTCGTAATTTCGGTCAAGTTGCTGCCCCTCTCACAGCTCTTACTTCTGTCAAGACGTGTTTTAAGTGGTCCGGTTCCGCCCAGGGAGCTTTTGATCTTCTAAAAGAACGTTTTACGTCCGCTCCTATCCTCGTTACTCCTGACGTCACTAGACAATTCATTGTCGAGGTTGACGCTTCAGAGGTAGGCGTGGGAGCCATTCTATCCCAGCGCTTCCAGTCTGACGATAAGGTTCATCCTTGCGCTTATTTTTCTCATCGCCTGTCGCCATCTGAGCGCAACTATGATGTGGGTAACCGTGAACTGCTCGCCATCCGCTTAGCCCTAGGCGAATGGCGACAGTGGTTGGAGGGGGCGACCGTTCCTTTTGTCGTTTGGACAGACCATAAGAACCTTGAGTACATCCGTTCTGCCAAACGACTTAATGCCCGTCAAGCTCGTTGGGCGTTGTTTTTCGCTCGTTTCGAGTTTGTGATTTCTTACCGTCCGGGTAGCAAGAACACCAAGCCTGATGCCTTATCCCGTCTGTTTAGTTCTTCTGTGGCTTCTATTGATCCCGAGGGGATTCTTCCTTATGGGCGTGTTGTCGGGTTAACAGTCTGGGGAATTGAAAGACAGGTTAAGCAAGCACTCACACACACTGCGTCGCCGCGCGCTTGTCCTAGTAACCTCCTTTTCGTTCCTGTTTCCACTCGTCTGGCTGTTCTTCAGTGGGCTCACTCTGCCAAGTTAGCGGGTCATCCCGGTGTTCGAGGCACTCTTGCGTCTATTCGCCAGCGCTTTTGGTGGCCGACTCAGGAGCGTGACACGCGCCGTTTCGTGGCTGCTTGTTCGGACTGCGCGCAGACTAAGTCGGGTAACTCTCCTCCTGCCGGTCGTCTCAGACCGCTCCCCATTCCTTCTCGACCATGGTCTCACATTGCCTTAGACTTCATTACCGGTCTGCCTTTGTCTGCGGGGAAGACTGTGATTCTGACGGTTGTCGATAGGTTCTCTAAGGCGGCACATTTCATTCCCTCGCTAAACTTCCTTCCGCTAAGGAGACGGCACAAATCATTATTGAGAATGTATTCAGAATTCATGGCCTCCCGTTAGACGCCGTTTCAGACAGAGGCCCGCAATTCACGTCACAGTTTTGGAGGGAGTTCTGTCGTTTGATTGGTGCGTCCGTCAGTCTCTCTTCCGGGTTTCATCCCCAGTCTAACGGTCAAGCAGAGAGGGCCAATCAGACGATTGGTCGCATACTACGCAGCCTTTCTTTCAGAAACCCTGCGTCTTGGGCAGAACAGCTCCCTGGGCAGAATACGCTCACAATTCGCTTCCTTCGTCTGCTACCGGGTTATCTCCGTTTCAGAGTAGTCTGGGTTACCAGCCTCCTCTGTTCTCATCCCAGCTTGCCGAGTCCAGCGTTCCCTCCGCTCAAGCGTTCGTCCAACGTTGTGAGCGCACCTGGAGGAGGGTGAGGTCTGCACTTTGCCGTTACAGGGCACAGACGGTGAGAGCCGCCAATAAACGCAGGATTAAGAGTCCAAGGTATTGTTGCGGCCAGAGAGTGTGGCTTTCCACTCGCAACCTTCCTCTTACGACAGCTTCTCGTAAGTTGACTCCGCGGTTCATTGGTCCGTTCCGTGTCTCCCAGGTCGTCAATCCTGTCGCTGTGCGACTGCTTCTTCCGCGACATCTTCGTGCGTCCATCCTGTCTTCCATGTCTCCTGTGTTAAGCCCTTTCTTCGCACCCCCGTTCGTCTTCCCTCCCCCTCCCGTCCTTGTCGAGAGCGCACCTATTTACAAGGTACATAAGATTATGGACATGCGTTCTCGGGGACGGGGTCACCAATACCTAGTGGATTGGGAGGGTTACGGTCCTGAGGAGAGGAGTTGGGTTCCGTCTCGGGACGTGCTGGACCGTTCGCTCATCGATGATTTCCTCCGTTGCCGCCAGGATTCCTCTCGAGTGCGCCAGGAGGCGCTCGGTGAGTGGGGGGTACTGTCATGTTTGTCATTTATTGTCATGTCTTGTCCCTGTGCTCCCCATGCTATTCGTTTCCCTCTGCTGGTCCTGTTTGGTTCTTTCCCTCCTTCTATCCCTCTCTCTCCCCCTCCCTCTCTCACTCTCTCGCTCTCTCTTCTCTCTGTCGTTCCGTTCCTGCTCCCAGCTGTTCCTATTCCCCTAATCATCATTTAGTCTTCCCACACCTGTTCCCGATCCTTTCCCTGATTAGAGTCCCTATTTATTCCTTTGTGATCCGTTCCTGTTCCGTCGGTTCCTTGTATTGTATTCACCATGCTGTGATTGCGTTTCGCCCTGTCCTGTCGTGTTTTTGCCGTGATTGTGTATCACCCTGTCCTGTCGTGTTTTGTGCCTTCATCAGACGCTGCGTGTGAGCAGGTGTCTCAGTCGACTACGGCCTGCGCCTACCCGAATCGACCTGCAGTCTGTGGCCGCTTCTCCAGTTGTTTTCCCCTCTACAAATCTAGAGGATTTCTGTTATTCCGTTTTGAACATTAATAAACTCTGTTTCTGTTAAGTCGCGTTTGGGTCCTCTTTCACCTGCATGACAAATACTCTTAGTAAAAGTATTTATCTTCGACACGCAATCTGTAGAGTCTATTCGATTAGATAGATTGAAATTGTACGCTAATCATCATAGCATAGTTGAAAGATATGTGTTGCGTAGAAACACGAAGAGGGTGTCCAGCAGAGATAGATGGGAGGGGCTGAGGGAAGCTGAGGGTTGGTATGTGGAATTGGAGAAAAGTGGGAGTGGAGTTGCTGTGTAAGAGAGAGAATCATGGTCAAACGATAAAGGAGAAAAAAAGTCTAAATAAAACATAATAAAGTACATTTGAATGACACTAAGTGGCAGTGTTTTTACAACTAATGCCGGTTTGCATGAGGCTGATGCCGAGCAGGTGTTTGTACACATGCATATACACACACTCTCATTCAAATAAACACATACAAGAACACACACATGGATAAGAGCGTCTGCTAAATGACTTAAATGTAAATGTAATAGTGCCAGACATGCACACAAATATATACAGTTGGCATTGCTGTTCTGATTTCAGTTGTCCTTGATGTCTTTTGTTTTAAATATATTATTTTATTTGTTATTTTTTTGCATTGTTTGCTGTTTTCTTCTGTCTTTTCCTTTTTTCTCTTTAGTTTATTATCTTGGTTGTTGGTGCATTGGGTGGTTCTTGGGGGTGGGGAATGGAATTAATTGTATTTTGTATTTGTTCTCTATTTGTTATTGAATGGTTGAGGGACAGCTATTGGGGAACTGTGGGGGGGATCTTGGAGGGTTCGGGTTTCACAAGATTGTGATCATGAAAAAGGAAACTATGACATATATTTAATATCACTATCATGCACACACACCCTCACACATAAGGATGGCTCTGTTGCAGAAAGACGGATACATGTTTGATAGTGTCTTGACGCTGTATTGTTTGTCCTTTATGTTCTAATACTTTAATGTTACCCCTTCCTTGTGTTTTTTGTAATAATAAAAAATAAAAAAACATATATATATATATATATATATATATATATATATATATATTTGTTTTTGTTGAAAGATTGTTTCTGTGGTGTTCTTTGTGTGAGAAAGAAAGTATTGTGTGAGTGTGTATTGTACTGTGTGTCTGTTGTGTGTGTGTGTGTGTGTGTGTCTGTCTGTGTGTCTGTCTGTCTGTCTGTCTGTCTGTCTGTCTGTCTGTCTGTCTGTCTGTCTGTCTGTCTGTCTGTCTGTCTGTCTGTCTGTCTGTCTGTCTGTCTGTCTGTCTGTCTGTCTGTCTGTCTGTCTGTCTGTCTGTCTGTCTGTCTGTCTGTCTGTCTGTCTGTCTGTCTGTCTGTCTGTCTGTCTGTCTGTGACTTACTGTGTCAGCGGTGAACTCTGGGGGGTTATCATTGACGTCAGTGATCCTGATGATAGCTGTAGCTGTGTTAGACAGACCGTAGGTGGGGTTCCCCTCCATGTCAGTAGCCTGGATTATCAGTGTGTACTGAGGAACTTTCTGGAACGAGGAAGACAAGAGGGGACAGGTTCAGATTACAGAGAAAAACATAGACAGTCAGTATGTAAACACAAACTCATTTACTATAAAAAAAATGTTTTAAAGTCCTACTAATTTACTGGCAGCCTGTAAGTTACCTGTATATTACTGTAAAATGAGTTACAGTATGTTACCGTTAATTCCAAATAAACTCTGAAGTACAGTATTTTACAGGAGGGTGCCAGTAAGTTATGGTAGAAACAACTTGATTTGTTTATTTTTACAGTGTACACATTGATACACATCACACGCGCACACACACACACACGCGCACACACAGCCACCCACCTCTCTGTCGAGGCCTGCTGCTACAGTGATGATGCCTCCTGTCTTGTTGTTGATGGTGAACATGTTGGAAGAAGGACTCTCAGGGTTTTGAGATATAATCTTGTATCGGAGCATCCCATTGGCTGTCTTAGGGTCGTCCTTGTCCACTGATGTCACTGTCATCACAAAGGACCCTGGGAACACAAACCAAGCAGTCCAAAAAAAAAGTACTGTGTGTTTGTGTGCGTGCATGTGTGTGTGAGTGTGTGCATGTGTATGTGTGTGAGTGTGTGTTGTTACCTGGTTTGGAGCCCTCTGGTACTGATCCGTTGTAGATGGTGTGTGTGAACTCTGGTCTGTTGTCGTTCATGTCTATGACATTGATGACAATGTCTATGGGGTTCTCTATCTGGTTCCCATTCAGGTCCACAGCATGGGCTCGCAGCTAAATTGTCAGATAGAAGATCAGGTTTAGGACACAGATAGGGAATGACATGGAATGGGCTCACAGCTACAGCAGATGGTCAGATACAAGATCTGGGTTGGGATACAGTTAGAGAATGACATGGCATGGGCTCACAGCTACATGGTCAGATACAGGATCAGGGTTAGGACACAGTTAGGGAATGGTTGGAGCCAGTTTGCGCTGTTCTGCGAAGGGGGTAGTACACAGAATTGTACGAGATCTTCAGTTTCCTGGCAAAATCTTGTATGGAATAGCCTTCATTTCTCAGAACAAGAATAGACTGACGAGTTTCAGAAGAAAGAACTTTGTTTCTGGCCATTTTGAGCCTGTAATCGAACTCACAAATGCTGATGCTCCAGATACTCAACTAGTCTAAAGAAGGCCAGTTTTATTGCTTCTTTAAACAGCACAACTGTTTTCAGCTGTGCTAACATAATTGCAAAAGGGTTTTCTAATGATCAATTGGCCTTTTAAAATGATAAACTTGGATTAGCTAACACAACGTGCCATTGGAACACAGGAGTCGCTGATATTGGACCTCTGTACGCCTATGAAGATGTTCCATAGAAAATCAGCCGTTTCCAGCAACAATAGTCATTTACAACATTAACAATGTCTACACTGTATTTCTGATGTATTATATTTAATTTGAATGAACAAAAAATGTGCTTTTCTTTCAAAAACAAGGACATTTCTAAGTGACCCCAAACTTTTGAACGGTAGTGTATGTGAATTAACAAAGCTAACCGACTGAATTTCAATATCTACTCCCCCAGAAATGAGAATTTCTGAGTCTTTCCCCCTTAAATTACCATAGAAACGACCCCTCTCAAGATTGATTGTTCGGGGTTAGAGGAATAGAAAACCACGGATCTGGAGCTGAAAATGACGAGGTATCAAGTTGATTTTGATTCTGAAGCACAGAAATGCCCCCTAATGTTACCACCTCCCAAAATATGGAAGAGATGCAACCAAGAGCTGCGTTGTCTAAACTAGCAATGGTCACAAACGAACATTTCTATTTTATTAACACTGTTATGTACAAGAATATTAAGGTTGTAATATTGTAGAGAACAATCTAATAATTCATTGTATGTGATTCATAATGACATAGGCTAAAGAAAACTAGGTTGAGACATACATTCAGCAGCACCCTGTATTTCGCTACATTCTAGAGCAGTGAGTGAACGCCCTACATATTGCTTAGACTTCAGAGGGCAACATTTTGAGGGCAGAGAGAGGGGAAGGTTGCGAGGTATTGAGATTGGAATGGGGCCATTTACTGAGGTTAGTGTACACTTGGCCTCTCAAGGGTGGATCTAAAGACCCTTAAGTGTTTCTCTCCTAGGGCCTTTCTACTACTGCTCTCTAACAAGAGAGCACTACAGGGAAAAAGCAGAGTACCCTCCCCCAGTACCTGTCTCCAAACAGCCATGTTAGAGAAGCCTACCGCTAGGCAAGGAAAAGTAGCTGCCATAACATACTGCTGTTACAGTACCCTCCCCCTGTACCTGTCTCCAAACAGCCATGTTAGAGAAGCCAACCGCTAGGCAAGGAAAAGTAGCTGCCATAACATACTGCTGTTACAGTACCCTCCCCCTGTACTCTGTCTCCAAACAGCCATGTTAGAGAAGCCAACCGCTAGGCAAGGAAAAGTAGCTGCCATAACATACTGCTGTTACAGTACCCTCCCCCTGTACTCTGTCTCCAAACAGCCATGTTAGAGAAGCCTACCGCTAGGCAAGGAAAAGTAGCTGCCATAACATACTGCTGTTACAGTACCCTCCCCTGTACTCTGTCTCCAAACAGCCATGTTAGAGAAGCCTACCGCTAGGCAAGGAAAAGTAGCTGCCATAACATACTGCTGTTACAGTACCCTCCCCCTGTACTCTGTCTCCAAACAGCCATGTTAGAGAAGCCTAACGCTAGGCAAGGAAAAGTAGCTGCCATAACATACTGCTGTTACAGTACCCTCCCCCTGTACTCTGTCTCCAAACAGCCATGTTAGAGAAGCCTACCGCTAGGCAAGGAAAAGTAGCTGCCATAACATACTGCTGTTACAGTACCCTCCCCCTGTACTCTGTCTCCAAACAGCCATGTTAGAGAAGCCTACCGCTAGGCAAGGAAAAGTAGCTGCCATAACATACTGCTGTTACAGTACCCTCCCCTGTACTCTGTCTCCAAACAGCCATGTTAGAGAAGCCTACCGCTAGGCAAGGAAAAGTAGCTGCCATAACATACTGCTGTTACAGTACCCTCCCCTGTACTCTGTCTCCAAACAGCCATGTTAGAGAAGCCTAACGCTAGGCAAGGAAAAGTAGCTGCCATAACATACTGCTGTTACAGTACCCTCCCCTGTACTCTGTCTCCAAACAGCCATGTTAGAGAAGCCTACCGCTAGGCAAGGAAAAGTAGCTGCCATAACATACTGCTGTTACAGTACCCTCCCCTGTACTCTGTCTCCAAACAGCCATGTTAGAGAAGCCTAACGCTAGGCAAGGAAAAGTAGCTGCCATAACATACTGCTGTTACAGTACCCTCCCCCTGTACTCTGTCTCCAAACAGCCATGTTAGAGAAGCCTACCGCTAGGCAAGGAAAAGTAGCTGCCATAACATACTGCTGTTACAGTACCCTCCCCCTGTACTCTGTCTCCAAACAGCCATGTTAGAGAAGCCTACCGCTAAGCAAGGAAAAGTAGCTGCCATAACATACTGCTGTTACAGTACCCTCCCCCTGTACTCTGTCTCCAAACAGCCATGTTAGAGAAGCCTACCGCTAGGCAAGGAAAAGTAGCTGCCATAACATACTGCTGTTACAGTACCCTCCCCCTGTACTCTGTCTCCAAACAGCCATGTTAGAGAAGCCTACCGCTAGGCAAGGAAAAGTAGCTGCCATAACATACTGCTGTTACAGTACCCTCCCCCTGTACTCTGTCTCCAAACAGCCATGTTAGAGAAGTCTACCGCTAGGCAAGGAAAAGTAGCTGCCATAACATACTGCTGTTACAGTACCCTCCCCCTGTACTCTGTCTCATAGCTGCTATACTGTGTGTGCTGCTCCCTATACCCGGTCTTCAGTAATGCCACGGCAACAGCTCATGAATATATTCATCACAGAGCTTCAGTGACTCTGACAACTACATCACACTGTATGAATATTCATGAGGGAGCCCCACCCTTCATGCAAATGTCCTGCCTGCAGATATAGCCAGAGTTGCTTAAGTGTGTCTCTCTGTGTGTGTGTGTGTGTGTGTGTGTGTGTGTGTGTGTGTGTGTGTGTGTGTGTGTGTGTGTGTGTGTGTGTGTGTGTGTGTGTGTGTGTGTGTGTGTGTGTGTGTGTGTGTGTGTGTGTGCGCGTGCGTGCGTGCGCGCGTGTGAGAGAGCCTATTTGTGTACTGCAGATCAAAGGTAACATTCTCAGACTGATGTTTCCTGTCCAACTACCTCAGGGTGATGTTTCACAAATGTTTTACAAACACCAGCAAAGAATGTGGTCAGAGGGATCCTCTATGTAGGACTCCCACCTGATTCAGGGAATCTTCCAACCAGGATTTCATGAAAGCCTGGGAAAGTTAGCAGAATCTTGAAACCCCCTACTACACACTTACATGGAAGTTGGAGATGTGTTCGCGGTCGAGGGGTTTGGTCACAGAGAGCTGACCAGAGATGGGGTTGATGATGAAGATCCCGGTTGGAGGCTGATCAGCACCGGGTCCAGTCACACTGTACCGGAGGAGCCGGTTCTTATCACGGTCCGACCGGATCTAGACCACAGAGGGAAAGCGAGAGAGAGGGAGGGAGAGATATTCCCACTTTAGATACAGTTACACAACAACACTTTTATTTGAAACATATTTAGCTCCACTCAACACCATACACAGGCTATACAGTACAGACAGAAAGCATGTATACTGTCTCTCCACAGATTCTAATATAAATATCATACCAGAAGATTGTGTTAGGAGGAAATAGTGAGCACTACACACATACACTGTACATACCGTACATATACACAAAACATTTACACAAGCGCACACGCACAAACACACACACGCACGCACGCACGCACGCACACACACACACACACACACACACAATAAAATCCTCTGAGCTAGTGACCAAATGACAGACTTTGCATGACAGTGTGTTTGTCTTCTCTTGATTAGCCCCCCTGGGAAATGTGTGTGAAATGTGTCCTCTGAACTGTGTGTGTGTCTTACCCTGACTAATTCCTCTGGGAACTGTCCTCGTGAGTTCTCAGGGACGTTGATGGGGGGGATGACCCAGTCCCTCTTCACCCGCCTCAGAGATCCATCACCCCTGACGACCACGCTACGCCATGGAAACATGATCACAGCTGCATCACTGGAGTTCACCTGCAGAGAAAAACATGTTACACACCAATATACAGACACAGACAAACAGATCGATTTCTCAGACAAACCCACCCACATCAAGAAGTTATTCCAGAGAAACACCAGGAAGATATCTCTACCCCTCCATCTCAACCCCTCCATCTCTACCCCTCCATCTCTTTTCCTCCATCTCAACCCCTACATCTCAACCCCTCCATCTCTACCCCTCCATCTCAACCCCTCCATCTCTACCCCTCCATCTCTTTTCCTCCATCTCAACCCCTACATCTCAACCCCTCCATCTCAACCCAACCCCTACATCTCAACCCCTCCATATCTACCCCTCCATCTCTACCACCACATCTCTTTTCCTCCATCTCTACCCCTCCATCTCAACCCCTCCATCTCTACCCCTCCATCTCTTTTCCTCCATCTCTACCCCTCCATCTATTTTCCTCCATCTCTTTTCCTCCAACTCTACCCCTCCATCTCTTTTCCTCCATCTCTACCCCTCCATCTCTTTTCCTCCATCTCTACCCCTCCATCTCTTTTCCTCCATCTCTACCCCTCCATCTATTTTCCTCCATCTCTACCCCTCCATCTCTTTTCCTCCATCTCTACCCCTCCATCTCTTTTCCTCCGTCTCTACCCCTCCATCTCTTTCCTCCCTCTCTAGCCCTCTATCTCAACCCCTCCATCTCTACCCCTCCATCTCTTTTCCTCCATCTCTACCCCTACATCTCTTTTTCCTCCATCTCAACCCCTACATCTCAACCCCTCCATCTCAACCCCTACATCTCAACCCCTCCATCTCAACCCCTACATCTCAACCCCTCCATCTCTACCCCTCCATCTCTACCACCACATCTCAACCCCTCCATCTCAACCCCTCCATTTCTACCACTACATCTCTTTTCCTCCATCTCTACCCCTCCATCTCTACCACCACATCTCTTTTCCTCCATCTCTACCCCTCCATCTCAACCCCTCCATCTCAACCCCTCCATCTCTACCCCTCCATCTCTTTTCCTCCATCTCAACGCCTCCATCTCAACCCCTACATCTCAACCCCTCCATCTCTACCCCTCCATCTCAACCCCTCCATCTCTACCCCTCCATCTCTTTTCCTCCATCTCAACCCCTACATCTCAACCCCTCCATCTCAACCCTTACATCTCAACCCCTCCATATCTACCCCTCCATCTCTACCACCACATCTCTTTTCCTCCATCTCTACCCCTCCATCTCAACCCCTCCATCTCAACCCCTCCATCTCTACCCCTCCATCTCCTTTCCTCCATCTCTACCCCTCCATCTATTTTCCTCCATCTCTACCCCTCCATCTCTTTTCCTCCATCTCTTTTCCTCCATCTCTACCCCTCCATCTCTTTTCCTCCATCTCTACCCCTCCATCTCTGTCCCTTCTCTATTTCTCTATACATCTATCCCCATCCTTCTCTCTCTCCTGCTTCCTTCACCCAAATCTCACTCTATTCTTTTTCTCTCCCTCTCGCCAAACGCTCCCTCCCTTTTCTCAGAGTTTTCTGCTCCACCTGTCTGTTAAGAGAACTAGCTGACTAATAGCTGGCTAACACTCCACTGGTTACATTTCATCGCTTTTATTCACAGGTTTGATTTTGGTGGTGTTTTAAACAGCTTTTTCTTTTCTCACATTGTTTTCACTGCTCCCACAGAATGCTGGGAGACTGTAATGCACACAGTAAGTGTATTGCACTGCACTATTTCTGGGACCATTTTTACTGGGAGATGTGAACGGGTCGCTGTAGTGGCTCTTTAATGTCTCCCCTTATAGAGACAACCTCCCTTTTTCTCTAATTTACACACAGCAGGCAGCAGCACCTGATGCTATGGGTGTGTCCCAAACAACACTTTATTCCCTGTATAGTGCACTACTTTTGACCAGGGCACCCATAGCGGTAGTGCACTATATAGGGAATAGGGTGCCATTTGGGATGCATCCTATACTCTAGCGAGCGCTGTCTTGTTTCTGTGGTTATCAGCACTTCACTGGCCATCAAAGGTTAACAGAGTGGGCTGTGAATTTTTATTTAGTACATTTAACATGAATGATTCCTTATAAATAAGTAAGACTTGGTTAATCGACTGGTGATGGATAATGTATTCTTATGATGAACTGCTCCTCTGACTTCCATCTCCACATCATAATCACTCGTAGAAAAAAGGGTACCAAAAGTGTCCATTGACTGTCCCTAAAGGAGAACCCTTTTTGGTTCCAGGTAGAACCCTTTAGGGTTCCATGTAGAAACATCAGTGGAAAGGCTTCTACATGGAACCCAAAATGGTTATACCAGGAATGAGAAGTGTCACCTTGAATAGATAAAGGCTTCTGCTAAATGACCATATTGTGATATTCTTATTTTATCCATACCTGTTTGTTGTGTTCCGTCGTCACCCCCTGTACATCTGTCCGGAGGTGGAGATGAACGCGTGTGTTCCACTCCTCCTTGGTTATCTGATCCCTCGCTCGCACCACCAGGAAGGCTCTCTTCCTGTCCGCAAGACGGAGGGAGCGCCGGGTGTACACCATGCCATCTTCACCCAGCCTGAAGTGCACCGCGTCGCCCACCTCCAACAGAACCCTGTCGCCCAGGCCGCAATCGGCAAACCTCACTGAAGGGAGAGAGAGAGGGGTGAGAGGGGTCAGCATGATATGAAAACATAGGAAGACAACTTAGAATAGGTCTATATATATATATATATATATATATATATATATACTGTATATATATTTCACTCACTCAACCTCACTTGGGTCACTCCAAAGTCAAAGGCCTACACTTCCTAGGTCCTCTTCATATTTTATTGTAATCTCTATGTGACAATCCTTCACCTTATAACCTTGTAAATATTATAACATCAGCCGTCAACCATGTCTGTTTACGAAACAGAGTGAGTCACTTCTCATATAGTGTTTAGTAGTGTTTGGCTCACTCAGTTACGGCACTATCTTTTCTGTGATTTGAACAGACCGTGCACTCAGGCAGAAAGAGTCTGTCAGCAGGAAAATGTCAGCTCAAATAGCCAAACATTACCCCCAACTCAGTGGGCAGGCAATGCAACTCCTCTAGCTACACAGAGAGGGTGAGAGGTAAGGAGAGAGAGAGAGGCACCGAAAGAGACAGAGACAGAGACAGAAAAAGAGAGACAGAGAGAGACCATTACCTACAGAGAGATTAACCTAGAGAAGAGTCCCCTAAGCAAGCTGGCCCTATGGCTCTGTTCACAAACACAAGAAGACCCCACAGAGCTCCAGGAAAGCAAAGAACAGAGCAAACTGGAATGCTATTTGGACCATAACAGAGAGTAAACAGCGGCAGAATACCTGACCACTGTGACTGACCCAAAGTTAAGGAAAGAGAGGCCGCTGTAGGCAGACCTGGCTCTCAAGAGAAGACAGGCTACGTGCACACTGCCCACAAAATGGGGTGGAAACTGAGCTGCACTTCCTAACCAACTGCCAAATGTATGACCATATTAGAGACACATATTTCCCTCAGATTACACAAATCCAATTTTGATAAACTCCCATATCTATTGGGTGAAATACCACAGTGTGCCATCACAGCAGAAATATTTGTGACCTGTTGGCACAAGAAAAGGGCAACCAGTGAAGAACAAACACCTTTGTAAATACAACCCATACTGATGTTTATTTATTTTTATTATTATCTATTCCACTTGCTTTGGCAATGTAAACATGTGCTTCCCATGCCAATAAAGCCTCTTAAATTGAAATTCAATTGAGAGAGAGAGAGAGAGAGAGAGAGAGAGAGAGAGGTAAAAAGCCAATGTGAGATAGTGAGTGAAGAGGTAGAGGTAGCGGTAGAGGGATAAGAGCAGCCCACATTTGTGTCTGTGTGTGTGTCTGTGTGCGTGCCTGTGTGTGCGTGTGTCTGTGTGAGAGATGCGGAGGAGGGAGAGTGTAAAGAATGCGACATCTCTTGTATCTTTAAGTCCATGTTTGTCCTGCTGTCTGACCTAAAAATGACACATCCTACGTTGGAATTCACTCACACAAAACATGTCTGGTGAAAGGGTGACTGCGTTTGTGAACACACACACACACACACACACACACACACACACACACACACACACACACACACACACACACACACACACACACACACACACACACACACACACACACACACACACACACACACACACACACACACACACACACACACACACACACACACTTTAGAGAGTATCTCTCTGCAGAGGGACAGGTGTCACTGGCAGGGCTGTGTAAATGTTCATAATCAGTGAGCTGAAGATGGTAGAGGTACTGCCATCTTATCCTCTTCTCTTCTCCAATATTCAGAATCTACTGTGGAGAGGGATAAGAGCAGCCCACATTTGTGTCTGTGTGTGTGTCTGTACAGTACAGCAGTTATAAACAACATGCCTGTACTCCACACAGCTAGTGAAAAAAAAATCGTGTGTCTGTGTGAGAGATGCATATAGGAAGGGGAGGAGGGAGAGTGTAAAGAACTGCTGTTTCAATTAAAAAAGGCTCAGTAGAACTCCAATACACATCTCTTGTATCTTTTAAGTCCATGTTTGTCCTGCTGTCTGACCTAAAAATGACACATCCTACGTTGGAATTCACTCTAACACAAAACATGTCTGGTGAAAGGGTGACTGCATTTTGTTTGAATGTTAAGCACACACACACACACACACACACACACACACACACACACACACACACACACACACACACACACACACACACACACACACACACACACACACACACACACACACACACACACACACACACACACACACACACACACACACACACACACACACACACACACACACACACACACACACACACACACACACAAACAACGATACAGAGAGGGAATCAGTTATTATCCAGCCTAGTGGATCACATTATATTTAGATCAGAAGCAGAGGACCTAGGGCAGAGACAGAAGTTAAACGCTAAGCTAGTGAAACAGCACGCTGACAAATGCTTAGGCATAGAAACAGCAGTGTGCTAAGCACTACAGCTACAGAAACAGCAGACTAGTAAGGAGTTTGACATAGAAGAAGCAGTGCACTAAGCACTCAAGAAACGACAACAGGTTGGCAGCTCTGCTTCTTGCTCCTAATGAACTATTTTGTTTTTTTTGACATTTTGAAAAGAAGAAGACATCCGAGTGCACCGCTGGTTCTGCTCACAGTGCCCTACCCTGTGCTCTGCACCAGATGAAATCTCGCGTCGACAACAACCTGGTTGACCCTATCCCCTCCTCTCTTCTCCAGCGGAGCTCTGCTCATCAACTTATTCTTGCTCCGTCTTAACCCCTTCTGAACTATCCCTTTTGTATCCCTTCTTTCTTTTCTCTCCAAAACTCTTTTTTGGTGCTCTGCTATCTCTCTCAGAATGACCTTCTTTCAAATCAGTCAGGTTTCATTATTTAGCTCTTCTCCCAGAACATTTATCCTTCTTGTGTGTTATTACATCCAAGTTGGGCAGCTGGAAAGAACTCCTTTGAATCTGTCTCCTCACCATATCACCACTGGTGAGGGCTCTGTGGCCCTCTCCGGTACACCAAGTCACTTGGCTCTGTCATAACCAGTCTCTCCTATCATTGCTATACGACACACAAGAATACGACTTTCCTGAATCGGATCCTTTGTTTGTGCCGCCCAGGGCAATTGAACTTATCCCAGAGGCTGCTCCAAGACGCCACCCGCGGAGAAGAGGTATTCAGAGTGGACTTCTAGTCCGACTCAGGATGCGTGCAAACCATCCACCGCTTACAAGACCCGTACCTCCAGTATATTACCTGAAACCCCACCTCTTTAAGGAATACCGCTAAAGTGGCTGTTCCACTGGAAAGTTCAGTCTCTGGACAATAAAATAGACAAGCTCAGGGCGAGGATCTCCTTCAAGAGAGACATCAGGGACTGTAACATACTCTGTTTCACGGAATCATGGCTGTCTCGGGATATACTGTCCCCGTGCAGACAGCCAGCTGGGTTCTCAGTACATCGCGCAGGGAAAAATAAAGAACTCTCTGGGAAGAAGAAAGGCGTTGGTGTATGTTTCATGATTAACCACTCATGATGTGATTGCGATAACATACAGAAACTCAAGTCCTTTTGTTCACCCAACCGATAAAAACTCACAATCAAATGCTGACCGTATTACCTCCCAAGATAATGATCTTCAGTTACAGTCACATCCGTGTATATTCATTCCCCCTCAAACCAATACCAAGACGGACCTCAAGGAACTACACTGGACTTTATGTAAACTGAAAACCACATATCCTGTGGCAGCATTTATTGTAGCTGGGGATTTTAACAAAGCAAACTGAGGAAAACACTACCAAAATTCAATCAACACATTTACAGTAGTACTCGCTCTGGAAAAACATTCAACCACTGCTTCTCCCATTCAGAGATGCCTACAAGGCCCTGCCACGGCCTCCCGTTGACAAATCAGATCATAACTCCATTTTGCTCCTCCATTCCTATAGGCAGAAACACAAACAGGAAGTACCCATGTTATGGTCTATTCAATGCTGGTCTGACCAATTGGAATCCATGCTTCAAGATTGTTTTAATCACGCGGACTGGGATATGTTGCGGGTAGCCTCTGATAACAACATTGACGTATACACGGACACGGTGACTGACTTAATCAGGAAGTGTATAGGGGATGTTGTTCCCACTGTGATAATTAATACCTACCCAAACCAGAAATGGTAAATAGATGGCAGCATTCGCGCAAAAATGAAAGAGCGAACCACCACATTTAACCATTGGCAAGGTGACTGGCAATATGGTTCAATAAATCAAATCAAATCAAATCAAATTGTATTTGTCACATACACATGGTTAGCAGATGTTAATGCGAGTGTAGCGAAATGCTTGTGCTTCTAGTTCCGACAATGCAGTGATAACCAACAAGTAATCTAACTAACAATTCCAAAACTACTGTCTTATACACAGTGTAAGGGGATAAGGAATATGTACATAAGGATATATGAATGAGTGATGGTACAGAGCAGCATACAGTAGATGGTATCGAGTACAGTATATACATATGAGATGAGTGTGTAGACAAAGTAAACAAAGTGGCATAGTTAAAGTGGCTAGTGATACATGTATTACATAAGGATGCAGTCGATGATGTAGAGTACAGTATATACATATGCATATGAGATGAATAATGTAGGGTAAGTAACATTATATAAGGTAGCATTGTTTAAAGTGGCTAGTGATATATTTACATCATTTCCCATCAATTCCCATTATTAAAGTGGCTGGAGTTGGGTCAGTGTCAATGACAGTGTGTTGGCAGCAGCCACTCAATGTTAGTGGTGGCTGTTTAACAGTCTGATGGCCTTGAGATAGAAGCTGTTTTTCAGTCTCTCGGTCCCAGCTTTGATGCACCTGTACTGACCTCGCCTTCTGGATGATAGTGGGGTGAACAGGCAGTGGTTCGGGTGGTTGATGTCCTTGATGATCTTTATGGCCTTCCTGTAACATCGGGTGGTGTAGGTGTCCTGGAGGGCAGGTAGTTTGCCCCCGGTGATGCGTTGTGCAGTCCTCACTACCCTCTGGAAAGCCTTACGGTTGAGGGCGGAGCAGTTGCCGTACCAGGCGGTGATACAGCCCGCCAGGATGCTCTCGATTGTGCATCTGTAGAAGTTTGTGAGTGCTTTTGGTGACAAGCCGAATTTCTTCAGCCTCCTGAGGTTGAAGAGGCGCTGCTGCGCCTTCTTCACGATGCTGTCAGTGTGAGTGGACCAATTCAGTTTGTCTGTGATGTGTATGCCGAGGAACTTAAAACAAGCTACCCTCTCCACTACTGTTCCATCGATGTGGATAGGGGGGTGTAAATAGTGTATTTATTCCCTCCGTAAGGCAATCAAACAGGCAAAACATCAGTACAGAGACAAAGTGGCACAGCCACAAGGTCATAAAATCAGATTTTACACCTAACCCTAACATAACCTTAACTACACTGCTAATCCTAATGCCTAACCCTAACCTTAAATTAAGACCAAATAGCAATTTTTACAATATAGACAATTTGGACTTTGCAGCTGGCCCATTGCTCAGTTTTTCCTCAATGGCAAGATTCATGACAGTATAAATGTCAACCTGCGAGAATAAACTACATGGCAATAGCTTAACAGTGCTAAATAGACTAGGGCTGTGGAGATGCAATGCAGTGCAAAGTGCTACTGCTAGGGTACAGCTAACTGTGTGCTTAGCATGTAGAGACACACATATTTCACACATTACAAACATACTAAGGGCAGTATAGGACCATAGAAATCTAGAGCAGATAAAGCTGTGTTTCAATCTCCTCTGATTTGTTTTGTTTGTTGCAAAAAATATTTCCATGGAACACATAGCTCAGGTATCTGTGGTAGCTACAGGTCAGGGACAGGGTAACCAGGTCTTAAATCAGGTTTGTTCAATGGATGAGTCATTATAGCAGCAAAGCCAGCAGTCATAGTGTTTAGCTGCTCAGTGTTAAACGGCCTGAAGAGCTTTGATGTGCAGTACAGCAGCTCTGCTCAGAATAGAGACACAGTCACACACATGCAGTTACACACACACACACACACACACACACACACACACACACACACACACACACACACACACACACACACACACACACACACACACACACACACACACACACACACACACACACACACACACACACACACACACACACACACACACACACACACACACACACACACACACACACACACACAGAGACACATTCACAATAGCAGACAAGCAACCACACTTGTAGGCTACAATTCGAAATTTACATAGACATACAACAAACGTATTTAAAAAACAACAACTTATTTTTCGAAAAATAAGTTTAGCCTCTCAAAGCGCTTCAAGATGACATAAGTGAGTGCTACAAGGCGATAGTCATTTAGTCCAGTTACCTTAGCTTTCTTGGGTACAGGAATAATGGTGGACATCTTGAAGCAAGTGAGGACAGCAGACTGGGATAGGGAGAGATTGAATACTTCCGTAAGCACTCCAGCCAGCTGGTCTGAGCATGCTCTGAGGACGCGGCTAGGGATGCCGTCTGTGCCGGCAGCCTTGCGAGGGTTAACACGTTTAAATGTCTTACTTACGTTGGCCACATGCTAGATTACGGACACATCATTTATAGATCGGCAGGTAAGGGTGCTCTCCAGGGGCTAGATGTTCACATAATTGTCCTCCCTCATGATGCCATCTATTCACCAGTCCCTGCTGCAGCAAAACACCCCCACAACATGATGCAGCCACCCCCGTGCTTCACTGTTGGGATGGTGTTCTTCTGCTTGTAAGCCTCCCCCTTTTTGCTCCAAACATAATGATGGTCATTATGGCTAAACAGTTCTATTTTTTCTTTCATCAGACCAGAGGACATTTCTCCAAGAAGTATGATATTTGTCCCCAATGTGCAGTTGCAAACTGTAATCTGGCGGTTTTGGAGCAGTGGCTTCTTCCTTGCTGAGTGGCCTTTCAGTTTATGTCGATATGGGACTGGATTTACTGTGGATATAGATGCTTTTGTATCCGTTTCCTCCAGCATCTCCATTTGCTGTTGTTCTGGGATTGATTTGCACTTTTCGTATCAAAGTACGTTAATCTCTAGGAGACAGAACACGTCTACTTCCTGAGCAGTTTTTTAATTTTTTTTAAAACCTTTATTTAACTAGGCAATTCAGTTAAGAACAAATTCTTATTTTCAATGACGGCCTAGGAACAGTGTTCAGGGGAAGAAGTACAGATTTGTACCTTGTCAGCTCAGGGATATGAACTTGCAGCCTTCCGGTTACTAGTCCAACGCTCTAACCACTAGGCTACCCTGACGGCTGCGTGGTCCCATGGTGTTTATACTTGTATACTATTGTTGGCTGATTTCTTTTGATTTTCCCATGACGTCAAGCAAAGAGGCACTGGGTTTGAAGTACATCCACAGGTACACCTCCAATTGACTCAAATGATATCAATTAGTCTATCAGAAGCTTCTAAAGCCATGACATAATTTTCTGGAATTTTCCAAG
Organism: Oncorhynchus gorbuscha; assembly: GCF_021184085.1. Classification (NCBI taxonomy): domain Eukaryota; kingdom Metazoa; phylum Chordata; class Actinopteri; order Salmoniformes; family Salmonidae; genus Oncorhynchus; species Oncorhynchus gorbuscha. The sequence goes on along the minus strand of NC_060187.1, from coordinate 21,387,526 downwards.
CTTTTTAAAGGCACAGTCAACTTAGTGTATGTGAACTTCTGACCCACTGGAATTGTGATACAGTGAATTATAAGTGAAATCATCTGTCTGTAAACAATTGTTGGAAAAATGACTTGTGTTATGCACAAAGTAAATGTCCTAACCGATTTGCCAAAACTATAGTTTGTTAACAAGAAATTTGTGGATTGGTTGAAAAACGGGTTTTAATGACTCCAACCTAAGTGTAAGTAGACTTCTGACTTCAACTATATCTATTGCAGCCCTCATCCTCGACATACAATACCTGTTCTGCCAGTCACATTCTGTTAAAGGTCCCCAAAGCGCACACATCCCTGGGTCGCTCCTCTTTTCAGTTCGCTGCAGCTAGCGACTGGAACGAGCTACAACAAACACTCAAACTGGACAGTTTTATCTCAATATCTTCATTCAAAGACTCAACCATGGACACTCTTACTGACAGTTGTGGCTTTTTTGTCTGATTGTTGTGTGAGTGTATTGTTGTCTCTACCTTCTTGCCCTTTGTGCTGTTGTCTGGGCCCAATGATGTTTGTGCCATGTTTTGTGCTGCTACCATGTTGTTTTGCTACCATGTTGTTGTTATGTTGTGTTGCCATGTCTTGAAGCCTTGCTATGTTGTTGTCCTAGATCTCTCTTTATGTAGTGTTGTGTTGTCTCTCTTGTTGTGATGTGTGTTTTGTCCTATATTGATATTGTATTAATTTTTATATTTAATTCCAGGCCCGTCCCCGCAGGAGACCTTTTGGTAGGCTGTCATTGTAAATAACAATTTGTTCTTAACTGACTTGCCTAGTTAAATAAGGGTTAAATATATATATTTTTAAATATATCAATAATTATACAAAAACACAAATTAAACACACACACACACACACACACACACACACACACACACACACACACACACACACACACACACACACACACACACACACACACACACACACACACACACACACACACACACACACACACACACACACACACACACACACACACAAACGGCGATAAAACATACACAGACACATTCCTTTTGGGTCCATGCCACTCCAGTTCACACCAATTAAAAAGCCTGGAATGGTTTTATTTAACACACATTAACAGATATTTCACGCGTCAGAGAGTGAGCATCTGCCAAGCATATACCAGGCACTGTACTGTGCTGCACCTGGTGCACACACACACATACACGCATGCACGCGCACACACGCAAAGTTATTTATACCACTTAGCATGTGTGTGGGAGAGAGAAAGACAAAGAGGAAGAAAGAGAAAGAAAGAAAGAGGAAGAGAGCGAGATAAAGAGAGAGAAGAGTGAGAGATAAGAGGACACAATCTGAAACAAAAAACTCCCTTGCACACATCAGCCCTCTCTCCTGCAGGCGGAGTCAGGAGTTTGGCGAAGACAAAGAGAACTCACTCAGCCCCTCCCTCCTGGGCCGGAGTGGGTAGAGCAGCAGTGTGTGTGTGTTGTGTGTTCCAGGCAGGCTTGACCCAACAAAAATGTTTATATCGGGGAAAAAACCATGCAAACACATACACACACACACGGACAGAGCCCTGCTTTGCGGGCAGCAGCAGGTGGGGTCTTAGTGAGGATTAGACTGAAGCTCAGGGCTGATTGTTTTTCTTTGTTTTATCCAGCCAACAGACAGAGCCGTTAGAGCCAGTCAGAAACCAGAGCTGCACGTCTTCTCCATTAGTTTGGCAGCAACTGACTATGGATCACCTCATTCGTCCCTGTCTTACTGTCTTATCTCTGGCTTCACTAATGAGGCACAGCAGAGCCAGAATGGCTGCTGCAGAATGTGTGAATGTGCGTAGTGGTGGAACCTGCCATTTCACACGGTTCTCCATAGAGCCGTATGGCACAAAGGTTTCGTATAATAGTCAAAAAAGCTGCATTTATTGCAGATGGGGATTCTGCCAAGCGAGTTTCTTTGGGTGCATGTTGATCAGGATTACTCTGGTACATTTAGTGCTGGGCAGCAACAAAAGCTTGCACATAACCCGTACTGGACAAAATGGTGTGTGTTTTTCAGAGGTTAATAATGACACCGAGTGTCGACAAAAGGAAATTAGGTCAGAAATAGGGAAGTAAGACTGGAAATAGATTTGTGTGTATGTAGGTGTGTGTATGTGTGTGTTGAATGTGCATGACTGAGCTTGTGTGTGTGTGTGTGTGTGTGTGTGTGTGTGTGTGTGTGTGTGTGTGTGTGTGTGTGTGTGTGTGTGTGTGTGTGTGTGTGTGTGTGTGTGTGTGTGTGTGTGTGTGTGTGTGTGTGTGTGTGTGTGTGTGTGTGTGTGTGTGTGTGTGTGTGTGTGTGTGTGTGTGTGTGTGTGTGTGTGAGACAGAATGAATTACATTATCTAAAGCATAATGAAGTTTGTAGACAGTCTGCACGGCAATTGTTTCCACAGTGAATCTACAGATGACCCTGCTTCTCAATTTGACCCTGCTTCTCAAAGCAGGAAAATAACCTTGCAGCAACCGGCAATGTGAATTATTACATGGATTGTAATTAATAGATCTTTTTATAGGGGTTGATACATTTCATGTTAGGGAAAATCAAGTCTGACATTTCTAATAGGACATTACAAACTTTAGATGCCTTTTTAAACCTTGAAACCTTTTAAACCTTTTTAAACCTTTTAAACCTTGAATACACAAACATTTTCTGCGATAACAGAGTGATCAAATTAAGATTATACAACATGGTTGCCTACAAATATGCTATCTGTTCAAAAACAGCCTGTGCACTGTTCTCATCCACAAACACAGATTTAATTTGACATTTTAATAATCTGTCCCCAAACAGAGATTAAAAGACAACAACAAAAGAGATCCACAAACAGGATGAATTGCTGTTAAATCTTAGTGAACAATTTCCTATTTCCTATCAAGCACCTCACATTCTGACCTCAGATATTGCAGTGTGTGTGTGTGTGTGTGTGTGTGTGTGTGTGTGTGTGTGTGTGTGTGTGTGTGTGTGTGTGTGTGTGTGTGTGTGTGTGTGTGTGTGTGTGTGTGTGTGTGTGTGTGTGTGTGTGTGTGTGTGTGTGTGTGTGTGTGTGTGTACACGTGTGTGTGACTGTGTGTTTCAGCCAGGTGTCATGATGTATTTGGCCTGGGGGTAGGTTTATGACAGTCATAAATACCTCTTTCCCCCCTTTTCCCCTCTCTACCCTACTGATGTTACATTTGCAAAACCTTTGGTTAACATAGAGATTCTGGGAACATCAGAAGGTGGGGGGAAATGAACTATATTATGGTAATCCGACCAATTGAACATATGCGGTGGTACTTAATGAATATGATGTCAGTTCGGTTGTCATCTGAGACATTCTCATCAATGATAAGATGACATAAACTCTACAGTGGAAAGTCTCCACATCAGAGTTATCGGATTCACATGGAATTTAAATGTTTGAATATGAAATGATTCGTGATGGGATGAAATGTGATTTTAGTTTCTAAGATAGGGCTCTCCTCAATCAGTGGCCCGCCCCTGTGAAGGGACATGGGCTATAAAACTTTTCAAACACACCCTCCTCTCCCTTCCTATATAAGCCCTTGACGACAATATAACCTCCTGTTCCGAGGATGTGGGGATGACGGTCCGATGTCAGAATGGTTTAGTTAATAACTACAGAACGAAGCCAACATCAGCGTGAGCTTTGGTTGCGAATGGTATGAACTTTGAACTCTTATTCACTACAGAAGTGATACCTCCTAGCCGTTGAGTTAGCAACAGCCGCTGCAAACGAGGGTTAGGAAGGAACAGACAGAGTATCCCGTCTATCACACAACAACGTTACTACAACGTATTCAATTAACAACCAGAGACATTCTTCAAAGGACAAAGGACTCGGTTGGACAACACGGCCTTCCATCTATCACCAACCTACCGAAGCGCAGCTCAGAGTAAATATTTATTGCATAAGATACTGTATTTACGATAGGACGTTTTCCTTTATGACGTAATTTGTAATCAAGTTATGATTTAATTATGTGTATGTGTAATTCTGTGTGATTAGTTCGGTATTTAGTAAATAAATAATTAAACCCAATTTTGTATTGCTGATTCATCTTGTTAGCCAGGGTTCGTGCAGATAACCAATAATTTACAACTTTCAGATGAGACTAAATTAAAATGACGATTAATATTGACTACTATTGATGTAAAATATTACGAGGCCTTTAAGAGTTTATTCGGAAGATAACAGCACTATAAACATTATTTTGTGGTGCCCCGGCTGTCTAGTTAATTACAGTTACATGATTAGCTCAATCAGGTGATATTAATTACAGATACATTATTTTAAGGAATAGCATGTCATATCACTTAATCCGGCATAGCCAAAGACACTACACATGTATTGATCATTGTAATCACTTATAGATCCTGTATATAAATGAATGATGGGTTTGTATAACAACTATTTAATGTGTGTGTGTGTGTGTGTGTGTGTGTGTGTGTGTGTGTGTGTGTGTGTGTGTGTGTGTGTGTGTGTGTGTGTGTGTGTGTGTGTGTGTGTGTGTGTGTGTGTGTGTGTGTGTGTGTGTGTGTGTGTGTGTGTGTGTGTGTGTGTGTGTGTGTGTTTATGTACATGTGTGTGTACTTGTGTGTGTGTGACAGCTGGGGGTCAGTGGATGACAGATGAGAGAGCGTGAGCTCAGTGTCTCTAAGGACAAAGAGGACAGTCAACTTCCCCTCCCTCCCTACCTCCCTCTCTCCCTCCAGTCAGGATGACTTACACAGTCCAAGTCACTATTCCCTGCCTCATAAACTCCACATTAACAAAACATGTCCAATTCAACTCCCACATACTACATTCTAAATGCTCCAACAACTTCCACTCAGAAAACTAGCTACAGTAGCAAAGCCATCACCAACTTACTTCATGTGTTTGTTGTTAAAAAGACCTCAGTCAGTCATCGCTGTCCCCTGCCACTGCCTGTGCCAAGAATACATAGACAGCATCCCAAATGGCACCCTCTTCACGATTTAGTGCATTGATTTTAGCCAGGGACTGAGAGGAGCTGGTTGCTTAGTGCTACTTTGAAATGTGATGCCTTTCTCTAGTCCAGGGGGTGGGGCTGGGCATTTAGGGGGACGGGCCATGGCTCCATCATTCACTACCAGCTCCTCTGACACCACAGCACCATGGAAACCATGTCAAATCAATTGGCCACGCCCTGAAAAGCCAATATGGTGACGATAAACATGCCGTTAGGGAGTAGTGACCCATCACACATGCACGTGCACAAAGACTGTAACCACACACACAAACGCATGCACACACACACACGAGCGCCTCGACCGGAGCTACTGTTGAATTCTTTAGATAATGATTTTGAAACTCATTGGGAAGGGCTTGTAAGCAAGTAAAGTCTACACCTGCCGCATGTGGCAAATAACCTGTAGTTTCCTTCCACCCAGCAGCATTACCATGTGAAGAAGCTGAAGAGGAGTCCTGATAAATACATACACCCACAGCTACACACAGCAGATACATCACAGTCAATAGAATATAATAGCAGGGGATCCACTCAACAGCTAGCCTCTTCCAGTCCCTCTATGCACTAGTAATGGTAGGGCCATTAACACTGTTCAAGGACTAGCCATTTAAACATATATACTGCATTATCACTGCCTAACCATTTACATATTCAGTATCATAACATCCATCCAACAACCATTTGTGTGTGTGTGTGTGTGTGTGTGTGTGTGTGTGTGTGTGTGTGTGTGTGTGTGTGTGTGTGTGTGTGTGTGTGTGTGTGTGTGTGTGTGTGTGTGTGTGTGTGCGTGCGTGCGTGCGTGCGTGCGTGCGTGCGTGCGCGTGCGTGCGTGCGTGCGTGTGTGTGTGTGTGTGTGTACGAGTGAGTGTGAGTGTCTTGACACTGGCTAACATATCAGACAATGTGGGACTTTGTCTGTATCCCAAATGGCACCCTATGCCATATGGGACTCATCCATACATTAAGTAAGTATGGATTATAGTGGGTTTATGGAAGAGCAGCCAGACAATAAAGAAGCACTAGGCATGTGGATCATCAGGCATGTTGTTGTGACTAATGCAGTTTTGACCTTTTCATGTGTGAGTTCCAAATATCTCGAATGGTCGCCCCCAGCATGAGTTTTCTAATGAGCTTGATGTCGAAATGCACTCCCTGGGCCTCCTGAGTGGTCTGCATCACAGTGCTTGAGGCGTCACTACAGACCCGGGTTCGGTCCCAGACTGTGTCACAACCGGCCATGACCGGGAGTCCCATAGGGTGGTGCACAACACCCACCCGTAGCACGCGCTCCAGCAGGTAAAGTTCACTGGTCGTCCCCAAAGCCAACACCTCCTTTGGACGCCTTTCCTTCCAGTTCTCCGCTGCCAATGACTGGAACAAATTGCAAAAATCACTGAAGCTGGAGATATCTCTCTCTCTAACTTTGAGCATCAGCTGTCAGAGCAGCTTACTGTACAAATAGCACATCCAACTACCTCATCCCCATATTGTTATTTATCTTTTTCCTCTTTTGCACCCCTGTATCTCTACTTGCACATCATCATCTGCATATCTATCATTCCAGTGTTAATGCTAAATTGTAATTATTTTGCCTCTATGGCCTATTTATTGGCTTACCTCCGTAATCTTCTACATTTGCACACACTGTACATAGATTTTTCTATTGTGTTACTGACTGTACGTTTGTTTATGTGTAATAATAATAATAATAATATATGCCATTTAGCAGACGCTTTTATCCAAAGCGACTTACAGTCATGTGTGCATACATTCTACGTATGGGTGGTCCCGGGGATCGAACCCACTACCCTGGCGTTACAAGCGCCATGCTCTACCAACTGAGCTACAGAAGGACCACGTGTTGTTGTTTTTGTCGCACTGCTTTGCTTTATCGTGGCCAGGTCGCAGTTGTAAATGAGAACTTGTTCTCAACTGGCCTACCTGGTTCAATTAAGGAAATAAAATACAATTTAAAAAATTGGCCCAGCGTTGTCCGGGTTAGGTTTGGCTGATCGCGCTCTAGCGACTTCTTGTGGCGGGCTGGGCACATGCAGGCTGACTTCGGTCGTGAGTTGAACGGTGTTTCCTCCGACACATTGGTGCGGCTGGTTTCCGGGATAAGCGGGAGGGTGTTAAGAAGCGCGGCTTGGCGAGTCATGTTTAAGAGGACGCATTACTCGACCTTCGCCTTTCACGACCCCGTTGGGGAGTTGCAGCGATGAGACAAGATCGCAATTGGATATCACAAAATTTGGGAGAAAAAGGGTGTAAAATACAAAAAGAAAAAAGAATGCACTCACTGTTCCAAAATGTGATTGTTACGCAACAGGACAGTTAACCCACGATGCCCTCAAACCGAGGCACGCTGCCTGCTAATTATCTATAGGCTGTTACAACCAGTCCATTTCAAATCATTTTCCAGTAAGTTGTGTTTTCTAACAATAGTTTGAATTGAGGTGTGTTCCTCCACACTAATTCACATTTCACTGTTGACGACAATTTACATTTGAGCCATTACTGAGCTGGATAAAATTCTCTCTTCAATGAGAGCCCAGTGTTTCCCTAGATTAAGTATGCAGACATTTGCACATTCTCCAGTCAGTACAGAACTTCAGAACTTGCATGAACTTTTCCCCCCATGGCACATTTTCCAGCTGGCACCTGCATTGCCTTCATTGTTGTTTTCCTTACATGTTTATTGACGTCATACAATGCATTCCAGGTGTCACGGAAATGTCTGTCAGACCAAAGATGTTATAACAAAATGAGGTGAAGGGATGGTTAACTTGTCTTTCATGCAAACTTCCGGATGGAAGTGAATGATGGTAGACAACACACCCCCTTCAACATGCAAACAGACCCAACTCATCTTATAAACTCTTATCTTTAAAAACAAACATGGCGGCACGCACAAAACTACCCATCGTCAGATTACTTCCGATTTTTAGAAAGTATTTTACTCAACTATTTCGATCAGTGGTGAGCTCACCCGTGATGTGATGAATTGTTAGTAGTAATTGCCATTAGTTAATTCATATTATGGTTTCTGCTCTCACTGCTCTCATTGAGGACAAATTTGTAAAGACTGTGTTTGTGCAAAATGTTTCTGTAAAAATACAGTGTGGCCAGTTCAAACGCTGACTGCTGCGTCAATCGAAACTGAATGCTCTAATCTGTTACGCTCGTCGTTTGAATGAGGAGACCAAGGTGCAGCGTGGTAGGTGAACATCTTACTTTTATTCAAATGAACACCGAAAACCAACAAAATACAAAACGAACGTAAAGTTCGGCAGGCTACACAGCAACTATACAAAATCAAGATCCCACCAACTAAGGTGGGAAAAAGACTGCCTAAGTATGATCCCCAACAATAGACAGCTGCCTCTGATTGGGAACCATACCAGGCCAAACAAAGAAATAGGAAAACTAGATTGCCCACCCTAGTCACACCCTGACCTAACCAAAATAGAGAATTAAAAGGATCTCTAAGGTCAGAGCGTGACATAATCACACCGGTTTGAGTGTACGCTGCTGGGACCACTGTAGAATGATCACACCTGTGTGTTCATATGTGTCAAAGGGTTAACTAAACACATCAAGGATGTTTTTCTACATGGATCACTACTGTACTTAACTAAGATGAACTATGTTTTGACACACAAGGGTGTAGAGGGAGGCAGAGCACGCATACACAACCAGATACATCCACCATATCACAGAAACAACTATTCTTTTTGCATAATTCTGCAAAACAGGAGCACATGAGACACGAGGAGCTGATAGACAGGCGAGATAATACACAAAGAATATCTGCCATACCGTCATTGTAAATACGAATTTGTTAAATAAAGGTGAAATGGATCTAGGACTTTGTCTGTGGAGATGGTTGGAGAGTAGAAGACACTGACGATCCTACATTTCATAACCTGTAGTTTTCCTGTAAGATGTAATTATCACCTTCTGCACTCAGATAACACCCTACAGAGCACTGCACTCCTCTGCTTCACAAACACACGCACACACACACGGACGCCCACACACAAACACGTGTACACACTCACACACACACAAGTACACGCACGCACACAATCTGCTCTGCTCCTCTCTGTTATGTGTGCCACAGGGAGGGTGTCTGAAAGCAGAGAGAGGAGACCCGGCCAGCCGGCTGGCTGACGTGTTGTTAGTGATGAACTCATCTCTGTTAATGAAGCTATTCACAGGTCCTCTATACAGCAGCACCGAGCTTCCGCGTCCCCAATGGCACCTACTTCTCTATATTGTACACTACTTTTGACTAGAGCCTATAGGGATCTGTTCAAAAGCCGTGCACTATATAGAGAATATGGTGCAGTTTGGGATGCGGAGCTAAGCCTTTATCCTATTAACAGCCCAGGCCAAGGCCAAGGCATTCAGCCACATGCTAAGTAAAGCATGATAACTGGGTTTCATGCAGAGTTACCACACAAAGGCCATCTCAATGCATCTGAAGACAGCAAACTGACAATGATAAGGGATGCTGTGTGTGTGTGTGTGTGTGTGTGTGTGTGTGTGTGTGTGTGTGTGTGTGTGTGTGTGTGTGTGTGTGTGTGTGTGTGTGTGTGTGTGTGTGTGTGTGTGTGTGTGTGTGTGTGTGTGTGTGTGTGTGTGTGTGTGTGTGTGTGTGTGTGTGTGTGTATGAGTATGTAGTGGACATTCACCAGCAGCAGCATATGGTAGCCTGTCTCTCTGTGTCTCATTATATAAAATGGCTGTGATTTATAACACCGTAGTATATTTTACTACGTCTAAGGTTATTTTATGAGTTAAGGTGGCCTTGTTTATGGGTGGTATGAGGTTGTTTTATGCTTCATGATTAGGAATATGTTTCATACGGTGTTTGAGGTTGTTTTATGCTTCATGATTAGGTATATGTTTCATACGGTGTTTGAGGTTGTTTTATGCTTCATGGTTAGGCCTATGTTTCATTGGGCTCCCGAGTGGCGCAGCGATAAAGGCACTGCATCTCAGAGCTAGAGGTGTCACTACAGACCCTGGTTTGAGGGCTAATTCTAAACAGAGAAGGTTGGGAAAGGGGTAAACAGTGTAGGTCGGAAAGAGGTTAGGGACTTGAGGAAGGGGGTAGGACTTTTGAGGGGTCATTCCAAACAGAGCAGTTTGGATAGTGGGACAGGGGTTAAGGGGCTTTGGGAGGGGGTAGTGGTAGGGGTTAGGGGTTTGAGTGGTAGGGGGGAGGGGTAATTTGGCGGATCTAAACACCAGTCCAGCTGTCAAGCTTGGGGAGCAGACCAAACAGATCAAACATACACAGACAGGAGACATACAGACAGAGCTAATCCTTATAGGACAGCTGTCATGGTACAGACCTCCCCCTAATACTGGCACGGACACACACGCAACAACACACAAAGAGACACACACAAACACACAAACATTCCTGACCCTGAAAACGACAATAGTTTATGCCAGATGGGTGGTATAACCTACACACAGACTCAAAAGCATACACACACACAGAAAGTGGTTTGTCAGGCTGATGGGTTGGATTATCACTGACATGGATATATGTTGTCTAAAAGGTGCCCCCCAAACCTGTACTTTTACCCTAACCCTAACCTTAACCCAAAAACCTAACCTTAACCATAACCCTAGCTCCTAACCCTAAAACTAACCTTAGCTCCTAACCCTAATTCTAACCTTAACCCCAAACCTCCTAGAAATAACATTTGACCTTGTGGTGACCAGTTGGTAACATTTACTATTCCCCCCCCACACACACACACACACACACACACACACACACACACACACACACACACACACACACACACACACACACACACACACTATAGCCCCCAGCAGCCAAAAACTGCAGGATGAGAGTAGAGAGGGGTAATGTCATGAACAGAGAGGGGTAATGTCATGAACAGAGAGGAGTAATGTCATGAACAGAGAGGGTAATGTAATGTAATGTCATGAACAAGAGGGTAATGTCATGAACAGAGAGGGGTAATGTCATGAACAGAGAGGGATAATGTCATGAACAGAGAGGTAATGTCATGAACAGAAGGGGTAATTTGAACAGAATATGTTTTGAGAGGGGTAATGTCATGAACAGAGAGGGGTAATGTCATGAACAGAGAGGTGTAATGTTTTGAAGGGGTAGAGAGGGGTAATGTCATGAACAGAGAGGGGTAATGTCATGAACAGAGAGGGGTAATGTCATGAACAGAGAGGGGTAATGTCATGAACAGAGAGGTGTAATGTTTTGAATAGAGAGGGGTAATGTGATGAACAGAGAGGGGTAATGTGATGAACAGAGAGGGGTAATGTCATGAACAGAGAGGGGTAATGTGATGAACAGAGAGGTGTAATGTTTTGAATAGAGAGGGGTAATGTCATGAACAGAGAGGGGTAATGTGATGAACAGAGAGGGGTAATGTGATGAACAGATAGGGGTAATGTTTTGAATAGAGAGGGGTAATGTCATGAACAGAGAGGTGTAATGTTTTGAATAGAGAGGGGTAATGTGATGAACAGAGAGGGGTAATGTCATGAACAGAGAGGGGTAATGTGATGAACAGATAGGGGTAATGTGATGAACAGAGAGGTGTAATGTTTTGAATAGAGAGGGGTAATGTCATGAACAGAGAGGTGTAATGTTTTGAATAGAGAGGGGTAATGTGATGAACAGAGAGGGGTAATGTGATGAACAGAGAGGGGTAATGTCATGAACAGAGAGGTGTAATGTTTTGAATAGAGAGGGGTAATGTGATGAACAGAGAGGGGTAATGTGATGAACAGAGAGGGGTAATGTCATGAACAGAGAGGTGTAATGTTTTGAATAGAGAGGGGTAATGTCATGAACAGAGAGGTGTAATGTTTTGAATAGAGAGGGGTAATGTGATGAACAGAGAGGGGTAATGTGATGAACAGAGAGGGGTAATGTGATGAACAGATAGGGGTAATGTGATGAACAGAGAGGGGTAATGTGATGAACAGAGAGGGGTAATGTGATGAACAGATAGGGGTAATGTGATGAACAGATAGGGGTAATGTGATGAACAGATAGGGGTAATGTGATGAACAGAGAGGGGTAATGTGATAAACAGATAGGGGTAATGTGATGAACAGATAGGGGTAATGGGATGAACAGAGAGGGGTAATGTGATAAACAGATAGGGGTAATGTCATGAACAGAGAGGGGTAATGTCACGAACAGAGAGGGGTAATGTGATGAACAGAGAGGGGTAATGTGATGAACAGAGAGGGGTAATGTCATGAACAGAGAGGGGTAATGTCATGAACAGAGAGGAGTAATGTGATGAACAGAGAGGAGTAATGTGATGAACAGAGAGGGGTAATGTGATGAACAGAGAGGGGTAATGTCATGAACAGAGAGGGGTAATGTCATGAACAGAGAGGGGTAATGATGAACAGAGAGGGGTAATGTTTAGTAATGATGAACAGAGAGGGGTAATGTGATGAACAGAGAGGGGTAATGTCATGAACAGAGAGGGGTAATGTCATGAACAGAGAGGAGTAATGTGATGAACAGAGAGGGGTAATGTCATGAACAGAGAGGGTAATGTGATGAACAGAGAGGAGTAATGTGATGAACAGAGAGGGGTAATGTCATGAACAGAGAGGGGTAATGTCATGAACAGAGAGGGGTAATGTGATGAACAGAAGGGGTAATGTGATGAACAGAGGGGTAATGTGATGAACAGAGAGGGGTAATGTGATGAACAGAGAGGGGTAATGTCATGAACAGAGAGGGGTAATGTCATGAACAGAGAGGGGTAATGTGATGAACAGAGAGGGGTAATGTGATGAACAGAGAGGGGTAATGTGATGAACAGAGAGGGGTAATGTCATGAACAGAGAGGGGTAATGTCATGAACAGAGAGGGGTAATGTCATGAACAGAGAGGGGTAATGTCATGAACAGAGAGGGGTAATGTCCTGAACAGAGAGGGGTAATGTCATGAACAGAGAGGGGTAATGTGATGAACAGAGAGGGGTAATGTGATGAACAGAGAGGGGTAATGTGATAAACAGAGAGGGGTAATGTCATGAACAGAGAGGGGTAATGTCATGAACAGAGAGGGGTAATGTGATGAACAGAGAGGAGTAATGTCATGAACAGAGAGGAGTAATGTGATGAACAGAGAGGGTAATGTGATGAACAGAGAGGGGTAATGTCATGAACAGAGAGGGGTAATGTCATGAACAGAGAGGGGTAATGTCATGAACAGAGATGAGTAATGTGATGAACAGAGAGGAGTAATGTGATGAACAGAGAGGAGTAATGTGATGAACAGAGAGGGGTAATGTGATGAACAGAGAGGGGTAATGTCATGAACAGAGAGGGGTAATGTCATGAACAGAGAGGGGTAATGTGATGAACAGAGAGGGGTAATGTCATGAACAGAGAGGAGTAATGTGATGAACAGAGAGGGGTAATGTGATGAACAGAGAGGGGTAATGTCATGAACAGAGAGGGGTAATGTCATGAACAGAGAGGAGTAATGTGATGAACAGAGAGGGGTAATGTCATGAACAGAGAGGAGTAATGTGATGAACAGAGAGGAGTAATGTGATGAACAGAGAGGGGTAATGTCATGAACAGAGAGGGGTAATGTCATGAACAGAGAGGGGTAATGTGATGAACAGAGAGGGGTAATGTGATGAACAGAGAGGGGTAATGTGATGAACAGAGAGGGGTAATGTGATGAACAGAGAGGGGTAATGTCATGAACAGAGAGGGGTAATGTCATGAACAGAGAGGGGTAATGTGATGAACAGAGAGGGGTAATGTGATGAACAGAGAGGGGTAATGTCATGAACAGAGAGGGGTAATGTCATGAACAGAGAGGGGTAATGTCATGAACAGAGAGGGGTAATGTCATGAACAGAGAGGGGTAATGTCATGAACAGAGAGGGGTAATGTCATGAACAGAGAGGGTAATGTCATGAACAGAGGGGTAATGTGATGAACAGAGAGGGGTAATGTGATGAACAGAGAGGGGTAATGTCATGAACAGAGAGGGGTAATGTCATGAACAGAGAGGGGTAATGTGATGAACAGAGAGGAGTAATGTCATGAACAGAGAGGAGTAATGTGATGAACAGAGAGGAGTAATGTGATGAACAGAGAGGGGTAATGTCATGAACAGAGAGGGGTAATGTCATGAACAGAGAGGGGTAATGTCATGAACAGAGAGGAGTAATGTGATGAACAGAGAGGAGTAATGTGATGAACAGAGAGGGGTAATGTGATGAACAGAGAGGGGTAATGTCATGAACAGAGAGGGGTAATGTCATGAACAGAGAGGGGTAATGTGATGAACAGAGAGGGGTGATGTCATGAACAGAGAGGAGTAATGTGATGAACAGAGAGGGTAATGTGATGAACAGAGAGGGGTAATGTCATGAACAGAGAGGGGTAATGTCATGAACAGAGAGGGGTAATGTCATTACAGATCACTGTGCTGTACTTTCAATGCCACCCACCCCTGAACCCAACACAGAGTCTGTCAGTGACTGTGCTTGTCTGAGGGCCTAGAGAGGCTGTCACTACAGATTAAACCAGAAACTCTCTGTGCCTCTAACAATATCATCTCTCCCTATCTCCTACCCCTGCCCCTGCCATCTCACACTCCCTCCCTCTCCCCTTCTTCTCTCCATTCCCTCTCTCTGACAATCTTAACTCAATCGGATTTGCGTGTGCCTGTATTAATTAGCAGGAGAGTCTAGTGAGCGTGTGTGTGTGTGTGTGTGTGTGTGTGTGTGTGTGTGTGTGTGTGTGTGTGTGTGTGTGTGTGTGTGTGTGTGTGTGTGTGTGTGTGTGTGTGTGTGTGTGTGTGTGTGTGTGTGTGTGTGTGTGTGTGTGTGTGTGTGTGTGTGGGGGTGTGGGTGTGGGGGTGTGGGTGTTGGACCAGTGGGAGCAGTGATGAGGTCGTGACATGGTTGTGTGTGTACATGTTTATGTGTGTGTGTGCGTGTGTATATGTGTATGAATGTGTGTGTGATGATGATGATGTGGATGGAGGTCTAATAGACCTTGACAGGCCTAAACGCCACTGACATGCCCAACTGATTACATTTCCTCTCCATTAACTTAAGATACAGCCTGCCTCCCGAATGGCACCCTATTCCTTATTTATTGCATTACTTTTGACTAAAAAGTAGTGCATTATATAGGGAATAGGGTGCCATTTGGGATGCAGGCACACCAGGACTGTTATGAAAATGTGGCGCTGGACATTTGACTAGCTGCATTTTAATTTACTGGACATTTGCCCTGAGGCCTATGCATTGGGTGCGTAACCTAATTAGGGCTTACACCTACGGCGCACAGAAGGAAATTAATCACATTTCGATTATGGTAATCAATTTTAACAGAACATGCAAGTCGAGGATGCAATGATGTATGTTGTTCTTACCGTGCACTTTGAAGATGTTAGAATAAATGTCCACATTTACTTTTCCTCACAAACAAGATGAGTAAAAAACAACTAAATCACTAGCTTATGCATATTGGCGGCTCCTGAGTTTCAAGTTTGGGGAAGCTAATTTTCACCATAAAAAGGCACCTTAGGGCCTCCTGGGTGGCGAAGTGGTCTAAGGCATTGCATCGCAGTGCTTGCTGTGCCACCAGAGACTCTGTGTTCAAGTCCAGGCTTACTGTTGTTTGCTAAATTAAGTTGAGGATTGTTTAGCTCAAAGACAGATTTGAGACTTATCATTGTCTTCTCTTTATAGCAATAGCTATTTGCTTTCCAAACTATGTTTTCTTGCAATTTAATTTAGAAATATTGCGATATTCCTGGCTGGGCCTCTTTTCACTGACAGTAACAGCTCAACAATCATCTATTTTGTATTTGTCGTGCACACTGCCCAAATTGTTTCTGGTGCCTTTCCTTCAGACTGTAGGCAATGTGATTTCAAACAATACACAAATTGTTTGTTTTTAAGGCTAGGGGAAGCTAATTATCCTCTGTGGCCAAATCATGCTTTTACTAGCCTATTTTGAATATTTGTCTTTATTTATGTCAGCTAATTAGGCTATATAATTCACTTAGGGAAATCCTCCCCTAGTTTTATGGATGTGCCGCCTAAGAGCCTACAGTATGTCAATATATTATCCCCCATAGTAAAAAAGTATACCTATTCTATTGTTCAGCTTGTTGAGAAAGAAATACGATAGATCCCAAATACAACCACTAGGCCTAGTCTACATTCAAATAAAGTTAAAAAGCAAAGAGTCTGATGCAACAGATCAGAACGTTTAGCTTAAAATGTTGAGAAACTATTATTTCTTCACATTATAAGTGCAGCAATGTGCACAAAACAGCAGCTGCACTCAATCATAATATAGTGGCATATCCATTTGTATCTGTCAATCCACTACACTCTGAGTTTTCATCTGTTAAAAGTACTACAATATAGCTGCATATTAACATGTTGTTAATGGTAGGAACTAAGAAGCAAAGGAGAGGAAAGGAGAGGGTTTAACGCACATCCACATTATTCACATGAGCTGAAGACTTTGAGAGCAGCGAGCGCACATTCCCTTTTCTTTTTCCTACCTCTCTCTCAAACACACACACACACACACACACACACACACACACACACACACACACACACACACACACACACACACACACACACACACACACACACACACACACACACACACACACACACACACACACACACACACACACACACACACACACACACACACACACACACACACACACACACACACACACACTTCAGAGGGTCCATCACACACATGATGAGTTCAAATAAGGATTAGGATAGATAAATGAATACTCTAAACATGTGGACAGTCAGACAGACAGGCAGCAGCACAACAATAACTGCACTGGACGGCTGAGGGAAGACTTTCAAAATGCTCAAATCAACTGATGATTAGCGCACACCAGTGCAAAGGCACACACTCGACACACAAACAGACAAATAGGGAGGTAGAGAGGAAAGGAAGGAAAAACAGGAAGAGAGATAAATAGAGAGGAGTAGAAAATAAGTACACACACAAACAGAGGCATGCAGGGTAATCCTCACTCCCCCTCACTGGCAATCCTTACATATTTGTAGAGGTGTGCATGGCACGGCCTGGTGTTTCTCCTTCAGTCAAACACACAGACATATAATCAGAACCAGACCCAGTCAGAAGGCTAAACCCTTTCTACACACACACACACACACACACACACACACACACACACACACACACACACACACACACACACACACACACACACACACACACACACACACACACACACACACACACACACACACACACACACACACACACACACACACACACACACACACACACACACACACACACACACACACACACACACACACACAAACTCTGAACTGTATCTGGCTCTGCTCTGTGATAGCTCTGCGGTCACTAACCGTCTCCTGCACTCACATCACCTCTCACTGACCGTGACAAGACCACTGTGACCTTCCTGTTACTCCAGCGCAGTCCAACTGCTGTGATCATACCTCAAAACAGAAACCGCCCAGAGCAGAGAGAGAGAGACAGCATGAAACAGTCTCAGAGGAAAACATAGAGAAAGTATGGAGGGATGTAGAAGAAGAGAGAGGGGTGCTTTATGTTAACGGCTGCTGTCTACTATTAAGCAGTCTCAGAGGAAAACATAGAGAAAGTATGAAGGGATGTAGAAGAAGAGAGAGGGGTGCTTTATGTTAACGGCTGCTGTCTACTATTAAACAGTCTCAGAGGAAAACATAGAGAAAGTATGAAGGGATGTAGAAGAAGAGAGAGGGGTGCTTTATGTTAACGGCTGCTGTCTACTATTAGGCAGTCTCAGAGGAAAACATAGAGAAAGTATGAAGGGATGTAGAAGAAGAGAGAGGGGTGCTTTATGTTAACGGCTGCTGTCTACTATTAAGCAGTCTCAGAGGAAAACATAGAGAAAGTATGAAGGGATGTAGAAGAAGAGAGAGGGGTGCTTTATGTTAACGGCTGCTGTCTACTATTAAACAGTCTCAGAGGAAAACATAGAGAAAGTATGAAGGGATGTAGAAGAAGAGAGAGGGGTGCTTTATGTTAACGGCTGCTGTCTACTATTAAGCAGTCTCAGAGGAAAACATAGAGAAAGTATGAAGGGATGTAGAAGAAGAGAGAGGGGTGCTTTATGTTAACGGCTGCTGTCTACTATTAAACAGTCTCAAAGGAAAACATAGAGAAAGTATGAAGGGATGTAGAAGAAGAGAGATGGGGTGCTTTATGTTAACGGCTGCTGTCTACTATTAAGCAGTCTCAAAGGAAAACATAGAGAAAGTATGAAGGGATGTAGAAGAAGAGAGAGGGGTGCTTTATGTTAACGGCTGCTGTCTACTATTAAACAGTCTCAAAGGAAAACATAGAGAAAGTATGAAGGGATGTAGAAGAAGAGAGGGGTGCTTTATGTTAACGGCTGCTGTCTACTATTAAGCAGTCTCAAAGGAAAACATAGAGAAAGTATGAAGGGATGTAGAAGAAGAGAGAGGGGTGCTTTATGTTAACGGCTGCTGTCTACTATTAAGCAGTCTCAAAGGAAAACATAGAGAAAGTATGGAGGGATGTAGAAGAAGAGAGTGGGGTGCTTTATGTTAACGGCTGCTGTCTACTATTAAACAGTCTCAAAGGAAAACATAGAGAAAGTATGAAGGGATGTAGAAGAAGAGAGGGGTGCTTTATGTTAACGGCTGCTGTCTACTATTAAGCAGTCTCAAAGGAAAACATAGAGAAAGTATGAAGGGATGTAGAAGAAGAGAGAGGGGTGCTTTATGTTAACGGCTGCTGTCTACTATTAAGCAGTCTCAAAGGAAAACATAGAGAAAAAGGGATAGAAGAAGAAAGTACGGCTGCTGAAGGGATGTATGAAGGGATGTAGAAGAGAGAGGGGTGCTTTATGTTAACGGCTGCTGTCTACTATTAAGCAGTCTCAAAGGAAAACATAGAGAAAGTATGGAGGGATGTAGAAGAAGAGAGAGGGGTGCTTTATGTTAACGGCTGCTGTCTACTATTAAGCAGTCTCAAAGGAAAACATAGAGAAAGTATGAAGGGATGTAGAAGAAGAGAGAGGGGTGCTTTATGTTAACGGCTGCTGTCTACTATTAAGCAGTCTCAAAGGAAAACATAGAGAAAGTATGAAGGGATGTAGAAGAAGAGAGAGGGGTGCTTTATGTTAACGGCTGCTGTCTACTATTAAACAGTCTCAGAGGAAAACATAGAAAGTGGAGAGAAAGTATGGAGGGATGAAGTAGAAAACAGGAGGGTGTTTTAGGTCTACTAATCAGACATGTGGAGTGATTGTGTTTGACAGAAGTCCCTCCTCTTTTAGGTAGTTCCCCTGAAGACCTGCACTAGCGCTTCCTTCTACCCACGCCAACATGTGTCACGCACTCCCATACTGTACCCCAGATACATTAAACAGAGAGGGGGTGGAGGGAGGTAAGAGAGAAACAAAGAAAGGGAATGGAGAGAGAGAGAGAGAGAGAGAGAGAGAGAGAGAGAGAGAGAGAGAGGGGGTGAGCGAGAGAGGGAGCGAGAGAGAGAGATCTAACCAAATTTGACACATTGGAAATAGAGAGTACACAGTGGCAGAATACCTGACCACTGTGACTGACCAAAACTTAAGGAATGATTTGACTATGTACAGATTCAGTAAGCATAGCCTTGCTATTGAAAAAGGCCGCCGTAGGCAGACCTGGCTCTCATGAGAAGACAGACTATGTGCACACTGCCCTCAAAATGAGGTGGAAACTGAGCTGCACTTCCTAACCTCCTGCCAAATGTATGACCATATTAGAGACACATATTTCCCTCAGATTACACAGACCCACAAAGAATTCGAAAACAAATCTACTTTGGATAAACTCCCATATCTATTGTGGGAATACCAGTCTGCAATCACAGCAGCAAGATGTTTCCACAAGAAAAGGGCAACCAGCGAAGACCAAACACCATTGAAAATACAACCTATATTTATGTTTATTTATTTTACCTTTTGTACTTTAACTATTTGCACATCATTACAACACTGTATATAGACATAATATGAAATTTCA
Source organism: Oncorhynchus gorbuscha (assembly GCF_021184085.1). Lineage (NCBI taxonomy): Eukaryota > Metazoa > Chordata > Actinopteri > Salmoniformes > Salmonidae > Oncorhynchus > Oncorhynchus gorbuscha. Next base: position 21,367,357 of record NC_060187.1, on the reverse strand, counting down.
AATGTCTTTATTATTTTGGAACTTTTGTGAGTGTATGTTTGCTGTTAATTTTTTACTGTTCGTTTAAATGTTGTTTATTATCTATTTCACTTGCTTTGGCAATGTAAACACATGTTTCCCATGTCAATACAGCCCTTAATTTGAATTGAAATGAGAGAGAGAGAGAGAAACAGAGAAATAGGAAGATTGGAGAGGAAGAGAGAAAGATGAAGATTAGAGAGGAAGAGAGAGAATGAAAGAGATAGAGCTCTCTGTCTCCAGTTCCCAAAATATGCAGCAGACAGAGACAGTGATGTATGGGGCAGACAGAGACAGTGATGTATGGGGTTGGGTGTAAGTGGGACAGTCCCCCACACAGAGAAAAGAGGGAGAGCAGAGAGAATAAACAGAGAACAGAGAGGAGGGAGATAGTGTGGTCAGGCATGAATAAAATCTGTCTTCTGCTCCCAAGAGTTAGTGCAGTTGTGTGTGGAATTTCCATGTGTGAATGAATGGAAATTATACCATTGCACAACACACTGACTAGTGCCCACTATATGACCGTAATACAACCCCTCACTCTATTTCTCTCTCTCTCTCTCTCTCTCTCTCTCTCTCTCTCTCTCTCTCTCTCTCTCTCTCTCTCTCTCTCTCTCTCTCTCTCTCTCTCTCTCTCTCTCTCTCTCTCTCTCTCTCTCTCTCTCTCTCTCCCTCCCTCCCTCCCTCCGTCCGTCCGTCCGTCCGTCCGTCCGTCCGTCCGTCTGTCTGTCTGTCTATCTATCTATCTATCTGTCTGTCCCTCTGTCTTTCTTTCTCACAGACACTCTTTCCATCACCAGGAAGGATGAGCAGGGTTTGAGTCAACCAGCCTTCCCTCCACTCCCCTTGTCTCTGTCAGCAGGGTGGTCAGGTGAATCATTGACCATACAGACACAGACACAGGGACAGTCATGACCACACATCAAACAGTCAGTTCCACAATATCTAAAAAAAAACAGCCCCAAAACTCCCATGTCTATTTCTAAAGATTGCTGACGTCAACTTCCCCATACAGTGTGGTGAATCAGAAAAAGTCTGCATTGACCGGAGAGTGACCACTGGCTGACCACCATGTCCAAACAAACAAGCTGAGCCAACAGGCGAGCCAATCGCCCATAACCTAGACAGACAGCTCAATCAGCCAATCAGCTAATGCTTAGGTCAGGGTGAGAATAAGAGTCCAGTCTATGAGGCAGCGGTGATCATCATGGTTCAGCAAAATAGAGATATAACCTATTCACCAGCAAGGAATGCAAGAAACAACAACCACAGAGAAGAACAGGAAAACATGGATACAAAGACCTTAGGATGTGGCCCATATGTGGAGCGTCTATGAACTTTCCCCCACCCTATCCCTGATGCACATCCCTCTCCTTACATCTTTTTAGTCTATCTCTCCATCTCCTAATCCCTCTATTTCTCCCTCACCTAAACTCTACAGCATCCTAGCCCCTCTCTCCTCCCCTAAACCCTTTCATTGCTCCACCCCTCATCCTAGCCCCTCTCCTCTCCTCCCCTAAACCCTTTCATTGCTCCACCCCTCATCTTAGCCCCTCTCCTTTCCTCCCCTAAACCCTTTCATTGCTCCGCCCCTCATCTTAGCCCCTCTCCTTTCCTCCCCTAAACCCTTTCATTGCTCCACACCTCATCTTAGCCCCTCTCCTCTCCTCCCCTAAACCCTTTCATTGCTCCACCCCTCATCTTAGCCCCTCTCCTCTCCTCCCCTAAACCCTTTCATTGCTCCGCCCCTCATCTTAGCCCCACTCCTCTCCTCCCATAAACCCTTTCATTGCTCCACCCCTCATCCTAGCCCCTCTCCTCTCCTCCCCTAAACCCTTTCATTGCTCTCATCCCCCTCATCCTAGCCCCTCTAGCCCCTCTCCTCCCCTAAACCCTTTCATTGCTCCGCCCCTCATCCTAGCCCCTCTCCTCTCCTAAACCCTTTCATTGCTCCGCCCCTCATCCTAGCCCCTCTCCTCTCCCCCTAAACCCTTTCATTGCTCCGCCCCTCATCCTAGCCCCTCTCCTCTCCTAAACCCTTTCATTGCTCCGCCCCTCATCCTAGCCCCTCTCCTCTCCTCCCCTAAACCCTTTCATTGCTCCACCCCTCATCCTAGCCCCTCTCCTCCCCTAAACCCTTTCATTGCTCCGCCCCTCATCCTAGCCCCTCTCCTCCCCTAAACCCTTTCATTGCTCCGCTCCTCATCCTAGCCCCTCTCCTCTCCTAAACCCTTTCATTGCTCCACCCCTCATCCTAGCCCCTCTCCTCCCCTAAACCCTTTCATTGCTCCGCCCCTCATCCTAGCCCCTCTCCTCTCCTAAACCCTTTCATTTCTCCACCCCTCATCCTAGCCCCTCTCCTCTCCTCCCCTAAACCCTTTCATTGCTCCGCCCCTCATCCTAGCCCCTCTCCTCTCCTAAACCCTTTCATTGCTCCGCCCCTCATCCTAGCCCCTCTCCTCTCCTCCCCTAAACCATTTCATTGCTCCACCCCTCATCCGCCCCCTCATCCCCTAGCCCCTCTAGCCCCCTCTCCTAAACCCTTTCATTGCTCCGCTAGCCCCTCTCCTCTCCTAAACCCTTTCATTGCTCCGCCCCTCATCCTAGCCCCTCTCCTCTCCTAAACCCTTTCATTGCTCCGCCCTTCATCCTAGCCCCTCTCCTCCCCTAAACCCTTTCATTGCTCCGCCTCTCATCCTAGCCCCTCTCCTCTCCTAAACCCTTTCATTGCTCCGCCCCTCATCCTAGCCCCTCTCCTCCCCTAAACCCTTTCATTGCTCCGCCCTTCATCCTAGCCCCTCTCCTCCCCTAAACCCTTTCATTGCTCCACCCCTCATCCTAGCCCCTCTCCTCCCCTAAACCCTTTCATTGCTCCGCCCTTCATCCTAGCCCCTCTCCTCCCCTAAACCATTTCATTGCTCCACCCCTCATCTTAGCCCCTCTCCTCCCCTAAACCCTTTCATTGCTCCACCCCTCATCCTAGCCCCTCTCCTCTCCTCCCCTAAACCCTTTCATTGCTCCGCCCCTCATCCTAGCCCCTCTCCTCCCCTAAACCCTTTCATCCCCACTCCGTATGATTTAAACTATGTCTCCTCTCCATCCCGTCATTAATAATTGACTATCTTCCTCCTGCTCCAATTAAATAATTAACTAAGCCTCCAGCTGTCTGTACCCCAGGGCAGTCTGTCTGTGACCCTCTATCTGTCTGTTGGTCTCTGTCACTCCCTCTGTGTGTGAGTGAAATTCTTTCCCATATTTTGGACTGGTGTGTGTGTGTGTGTGTGTGTGTGTGTGTGTGTGTGTGTGTGTGTGTGTGTGTGTGTGTGTGTGTGTGTGTGTGTGTGTGTGTGTGTGTGTGTGTGTGTGTGTGTGTGTGTGTGTGTGTGTGTGTGTGTGTGTGTGTGTGTGTGTTGATACGGTTTCAAAGCTACCGGTAAGTTACCAAAACATTCAGTCATTTTAGCAATTAACTGAAAATATTTGGCAATATATCATAACTTTGGTAAATTAAACTTGAATAACTTGTTGAAAATGTATTCATATATAGTATTCCTTTTTTATATCTGTGTCCGTATTGTCCATGAGTTTCTAGTAGACATACCATGGTTAAAGAGAAAATAGCGTAGTTAATGACAAAACCATAAAATCATCAATGGAATGATTTAACTCAACTCTCCCAACTACTGACTTTTCTTCACAGCAGCCACCAGATCCACGCCATAACATTAACAACAAATACATATTGACAAAGAAATAAACACCAATGTTATTCACTAAGTTGGCGGTTTATATTTAGGATAATATTTTACAGCTTTTTCATTCTATTTTTAATTTGTATAATTGTATTTAATTATTTGATATATTTGACATGTGATAAGGCCACACAGAGGGCCAGGGCTAATTACAGACACCTGTGATAATTTGAAGTACCTCAAAGGGTCACTAGATGTCTTGTGAAAGATTACATAAAATCCATGAAAGATAACAAAATTCTTGCAGTTTACTGGTAAGTTTGAAGTGATATACCCTCCCTTTGCAACCCTATGTGTACAACACCTAATGGCTAATGTCCTGATACAAAGAACAGAGGAAGTGAATCAGCAGGACAATCAAAAGATCATTACATCGTCACACACACATATACACACAAACACACATGCACACACACAAATCCACACACACTCACTCACTAAATCCAGTCAGACTGTGGTATGTCATGCTCTGGTGTGAAATTCTTATAGGAGTGATGGGGAAGGGGGATGCTCTCTCTCTCTCTCACTCAGACCCCCTCCCCTCTGTCTCTCAATTCAATTTCAATTTAAGGGCTTTATTGGCATGGGAAACATGTTTACATTGCCAAAGCACGTGAAATAGATAATAAACAAAAGTGAACAAAAAATATATATTTTTGACTCTCTCTCCCTCCCTCTCTAGCTCCCTATCCCTCCCTACCTCCCTCCCTCTCCCCCACTCTTTGTGTTTACCATAGCTTCCTGTTAGATCACTACCTTGCAAGAGTTTGACAGCTTCACAGGAGCCAATGAAATGTAAATAAAACAAAGAGTCAACAGACTAGAGACTAGAAAAGGACATCTAGCACAATAAACTGAATTAACTATCCTGAACACACAGACTCACAACTACGTCTGCCTCGGTATGCATCTGGCACTATCAACCACACAGCTTAGTAACACTCATTCACACACACGCACCCCGAGTGGATCACAGACAGAGGTCATTGATCAGAGGATGGATATAGGCTGGCCAGATCAATCTCATTGATCACACACTGTTTCATCAGCATGTGGAGTGTGTGTGTGGGGAAACACCCACTGTCAGTGTTTGTGTGTGTGGGTCAATGTGTGTGTGTGGGGAAACACCCACTGTGTGTGAGGCGAGGTAGACGGTTTCAGCCCCTCCCCCACTCTGCCCCCAACCCCCACACTGTCTCCCTGACACTCACATAATCTTCCCCCTCCCTCAGTGTTCATAAGGAAAAACTCCTCCATACTGTTGTGCAGACTACTCACTGACTGAGTGTGTGTGTGTGCATTCGACGTGTGTATCTGTGTGTGCTTATGTGCTCACACAGACAGGTGTTTGTGTGTGTGACGTACCGGTGAGGAGTGCTTGTCCCTCTCTCAGCTCCTCGTCCACGGCAATACTGTACTCCTCCTGGGAGAACCCTTGTGTGCACGGCAATGACCTCTGCCTCCGTGGCAACGACCCCATGGCCCCTCCGCCATGCACAGCAACCTGGAAAACAGAGAATTAGAACAGAAGGGTGTGATCTACAATAATCAATATAATCCAAGAGGGGTTACACGTACTTTCAAATGTACGCACTCACTGCAATATAAACTGCTTTGGAAAAAGTGTCTGCTGAGTAGATTATATTGATAGAGGTAACAACAATGTAATAACCACTAAGAAATATCATGACAGGCAAGAGAAGAGACATTAACCAGCTCCAAATGTAATATAATATAGACTGCAAAAAAGAGACATATTCTAAATGTAATATAACAACATGTAGGACTATATCTGTGTCAAATAAGAGCAACAATGATGGCACATTAGGAGGGGCCCTGCTCAGTGGCAGCGACAGAAGGCCACCTCTCTATGCTCCACTCCCTGTCCCCTACCTGATCCCCTCCCCCCTCACAGAGCAGCACAATGGCATATGTCACTCAGGCAGGTGATTAGAGTAATAAGGGTAAGGGTTAGTGGGTAGCATGATTAGCCTGTCGACATCCCAAATGGCACCCTATTCCTTATAGTGCTCTACTTTTGACCAGGGTGCCAATTGGGATCCAGACCCTGCTACTACAGAACTTCAGAAAGTAAACACACCCTCAACCTTCACCCTCGTGGTGATCACAGATCTGTCATGGCTATATACAGGTGAAAGCTATGTATTAGAACCTATTGCTTGCACCTATAAGATTCTTTTCAGTTCAGTCATTAGTTCAGGGGAGATATGAAGGAATAGGGTATTTCAGAAGTATTAAGGCATCGGTGTGAGAGCACAGGATTACATGTGGAGACGGATCCAAGACCAATCCAACAACATTATAGATCGGTGTATGTGGTTTTGTCAAAAAACCTGTAACCCTTCCATGTGAACTTACTCATTCAATTCGAATCAATTCTAGTCTGCAAAGTCTCTGCAATCACTCTATTTATTTGCTTCTCAGTTGTTTATCTTACTTTCCAAACATAAAACGTCTCTAGACATGTTTCAAATACCTATACTGTGCTAAATGAATATATTAACACAAGGAATATGCGAAACCAAATGGGTTGGGTAGCCTATAAACATGCTTTGAGGAGATGGGGTAGCTTTCGAGACAAACCCGGTGAATAAATATGAGTTACAATCCCACAATGTTTACTGGCACTGACATAACCGCGAGCTGAAATATAGTAAATTGTAGCCTACTCGATAGGCATTATAAATCTGTTCAGTTAATGTACTCCTCTTTTAACAATGCGATAGGCATGAGCAATCTGTCCAGCGTCCTCATTTCACAACATGTTAGCGAAGCGCACACTAATTCAACATTCAACAACATCCACCCTGATCGGGTGATTGACCAAGGCTTTGTTGTCGGCATGGGACTGACCCTAACCCGAGATTTTGGGGTTCACTCTAGGTCATCTCTGTAATTTTGATATAGGTTAGCAAATTAGATTATGGTGTAGCCAAACAATAAACTAACCATGTGCGTGTGTGTACCGTGAATGTGTTTTGAACCATTAGCATTCTCTAAAAAAAACATTCATCTGATCTGATTTGTGTTGCGGCAACGGGCGATTGTCCCGCGGCTACATTAATGTCCGTAAATTGTTACAGTTGTTGGTGACCCGTAACCTAAACATCCGATTCAGTTAATGGGTTCAACTTTGCCTGGTGACTCGTCTACAAAAGTTCCAAATAGCCATAATAGCATTCCATATAGGCGTAGCCTATAGATTCTGGATTATGGGAGAATACGGGGCAGGCAAATGTGTCCCTCTGGGCAAAAACTGGTTGAATCAACGTCGTTTATACGTCATTTCAACAACAAAAATTAAATGCGATGATGTTGAACGTGGAAAGCTGATTGGATTTGCAAAAAGTCATCAACGTAAGGGAATAGCGTATTTTTTTCACCCAACTTTAAACCTAAATCCAATGGCATGGTGACATTTTTTTGTTGATTTCACGTTGAATATTCACGTTAGTTGACAACCCAACCAAATGTAAATCAAAATTAGACGCCGAACTATGACCTCTGCACAGTGGGTTGCTCGATTATGAAATTCGGTAAATGCCTACCATCGTCAGAGAGCAGTTCAAACTTCAAGTGTAGGCTACTATAACAAATAGGCTACCCTATCACTGCAAGCTCGAGGGCTAGACCACTTTTGTTATCACAAGCACGGATACATTTGAGCATAACGAAATCCTCAAATAGGCAACGTTTGAGCGAGATTCTAATGCATATTCAAAAATCAAAATAAGCCAACGACCAAATATCGAGGCAATGTAGAGGGAAATAAATGCAGTCTATCCCCGCAGACTGAGTCAATGAGAGCCAACTCATCAGACCACGTCCCACCACCACACACACCACTCCGACTACCAACACAGCGGTTTCCTACCTGCACAGCTGCCAGTAGCATCAATAGAGCGCCCGCAGTAAGAAACATGATACAAATTCCTTTTTCGAATGCGTTGTGAAAAAGTCCCTCTTTCTTCGCGGTCCAATTTGAGAATGCCCACTAGGAAACGGGCGACAGCGGCATGTAGAAGGCAGCCTCTTATCTCTCTATTCTCTGTCCCTGCTCTGTTCTGTGGTATGCTGCTGATCGAAGCGCACTCTTGACTGGTACTGAGGCTGAATGACTGACTACCAGTCGGGGCGACCAACAACACGGGCCTCAGTGTCTCCACCTAGCGGACAAGATCAAATATGGAAGGAATCAGACAAAAGGGCATTTCTTTCGCACGTTTTCTTCTCTCCTCTCCCGTTAGAGAATGACAGACCACGCCCCTCCCGTATAACACAATTTGAGTCCTCATCGTTATGCCTACTAGTGTTGTCACAATACCATAACTTTGACTTCGATACCGATACCATATTTACTATCACAATATTTGATACCATCACGATACTCAATAGCACCATACTAAATAGCAAATAAATGGTATATTAGCCAAAGTGACAGAATGGCACTTGATCCAGAGAGATTAATACAGCTACTACTCTGTTCAATCATATCCTCCATCCCCCCATGTACACATATTTTGCATATGTTATCACAGGTGCAGCAAAATGCTTATATTTCTAGCTCCAACAGTCCAGTAATAACAATACAAAACATGTTCAATAGGAGTGACTTATTGAGCTGGACAAACAATCTGTTTCCCTTCAATTTGAGACTTATTTCATTTTACTGATCAACAACATTTGCATAGAAATTCCATATTTTATATAAGCCCTGTTTCGTGTAGGCTTATCCTGGCCTGACATTTTGATGGACATGTAATTCTCTCTCGAGCAAGGTGAGTTTTACCAATATATTAGCCTCAATTTAGTCAAATTCAAAATGCTAATTAGTAACAGAGTAGACATCAGCAAGACTACAAATTCCTGCAAGAAGCTCCTGCACGTCATCTCTAGTCGACACTCCCAGCTGCTTTTCACAACCCGAGTGGGGGACTTTGTCCAATTCATTCATTTTTTCCTTCCCCTTTCTCTGTCTTAGCTAGTCACTGACTACACTTTAGTTATCTAGTTAGCAGAGCACTAGATACAAAATAATAATTGGTTTTTACTTAGCCTAGATAATTATTTATACAGTATGTCAAAGTTGTTGTCTATTTAAAAAATAGTAAAAATAATAAAAAATGATTTAACCAGGTAGGCTAGTTGAGAACAAGTTCTCGTTTGCAACTGCGACCTGGTCGAGATAAATAAATAAATAAATAAATACAGTATGGGGATGAGGGTAGTTGGATGGGCTGTTTACAAATGGGCTATGTACAGGTGAAGTGCTCAGTGAGCTGCTCTGACAGCTGGTGCTTAAAGTTAGTGAGGGAGATATAGGTCTCCAGCTTCAGTGATTTTTGCAGTTCGTTCCAGTCATTGGCAGCAGAGAACTGGAAGCAAAGGCGGCCAAAGTGGGTGTTGGCTTTGGGGGTGAACAGTGAGAAATACCTGCTGGAGCGTGTGCTACAGGAGGGTGCTGCTATGGTGACCAGTGAGCTGAGATAAGGAATGGCTTTACCTAGCAGAGACTTGTAGATGACCTGGAGCCAGTGGGTTTGGCAACGAGTATGAAGCGAGGGCCAGCCAACGAGAGCGTACAGGTTGCAGTGGTGGGTAGTGTATGGGGCTTTGGTGACAAAACGGATGGCACTGTGATAGACTGCATCCAATTTATTGAGTAGGGTATTGGAAGCTATTTTGTAAATGACATCGCCAAAGTCGAGAATTGGTAGGAGGGTCAGTTTTACAAGGGTTTGTTTGGCAGCATGAGTGAGGGATGCTTTGTTGCGAAATAGGAAGCTGATTCTAGATTTAACTTTGGATTGGAGATGTTTGATGTGAGTCTGGAAGGAGAGTTTACAGTCTAACCAGACACCTAGGTATTTGTAGTTGTCCACGTATTCTAAGTCAGAGCCGTCCAGAGTAGTGATGTTGGACAGGCGGGTAGGTGCAGGTAGCAATCGGTTGAAGAGAGTGCATTTAGTTTTACTTGTATTTAAGAGCAATTGGAGGCCACGGATGGAGAGTTGTATGGCATTGAAGCTTGCCTGGAGGGTTGATAACACAGTGTCCATAGAAGGGCCGGAAGTATACAGAATGGTGTCGTCTGCGTAGAGGTGGATCAGAGACTCACCAGCAGCAAGAGCGACCTCATTGATGTATACAGAGAAGAGAGTCGGTCCAAGATTTGAACCCTGTGGCAGCCCCATAGAGACTGCCAGAGGTCCGGACAGCAGACCCTCCAATTTGACACACTGAACTCTATCAGAGAAGTAGTTGGTGAACCAGGCGAGGCAATCATTTGAGAAACCAAGGCCGTCGAGTCTGCCAATGAGGATGTGTTGATTGACAGAGTCGAAAGCCTTGGCCAGATCAATGAATACGGCTGCACAGTAATGTTTCTTATCGATGGCGGTTAAGATATCGTTTAGGACCTTGAGCGTGGCTGAGGTGCACCCATGACCAGCTCTGAAACCAGATTGCATAGCGGAGAAGGTATGGTGAGATTCGAAATGGTCGGTAATCTGTTTGTTGACTTGGCTTTCGAAGACCTTAGAAAGGCATGGTAGGATAGATATAGGTCTGTAGCAGTTTGGGTCAAGAGTGTCCCCCCCTTTGAAGAGGGGGATGACCGTAGCTGCTTTCCAATCTTTGGGAATCTCAGACGACACGAAAGAGAGGTTGAACAGACTAGTAATAGGGGTGGCAACAATTTCGGCAGATAATTTTAGAAAGAAAGGGTCCAGATTGTCTAGCCCGGCTGATTTGTAGGGGTCCAGATTTTGCAGCTCTTTCAGAACATCAGCTGAATGGAATTGGGAGAAGGAGAAATGGGGAAGGCTTGGGCGAGTTGCTGTTGGGGGTACAGTGCTGTTGACCGGGGTAGGAGTAGCCAGGTGGAAAGCATGGCCAGCCGTAGAAAAATGCTTATTGAAATTCTCAATTATGGTGGATTTATCAGTGGTGACAGTGTTTCCTATCTTCAGTGCAGTGGGCAGCTGGGAGGAGGTGTTCTTATTCTCCATGGACTTTACAGTGCCCCAGAACTTTTTTGAGTTAGTGTTGCAGGAATCAAATTTCTGCTTGAAAAAGCTAGCCTTGGCTTTTCTAACTTCCTGTGTATAATGGTTTCTAGCTTCCCTGAACAGCTGCATATCACGGGGGCTGTTCGATGCTAATGCAGAACGCCATAGGATGTTTTTGTGTTAGTTAAGGGCAGTCAGGTCTGGGGAGAACCAAGGGATATATCTGTTCCTGGTTCTAAATGTCTTGAATGGGGCATGTTTATTTAAGATGGTTAGGAAGGCATTTCAAAAAAATATCCAGGCATCCTCTACTGACGGGATGAGATCAATATCCTTCCAGGATACCCCGGCCAGGTCGATTAGAAAGGCCTGCTCGCTGAAGTGTTTCAGGGAGCGTTTTACAGTGATGAGTGGAGGTCGTTTGACCGCTGACCCATTACGGATGCAGGCAATGAGGCAGTGATCGCTGAGATCTTGGTTGAAGACAGCAGAGGTGTATTTAGAGGGGAAGTTGGTTAGGATGATATCTATGAGGGTGCCCGTGTTTAAGGCTTTGGGGAGGGACCTGGTAGGTTCATTGATAATTTGTGTGAGATTGAGGGCATCAAGTTGAGATTGTAGGATGGCTGGGGTGTTAAACATGTTCCAGTTTAGGTCGCCTAGCAGCACAAGTTCTGAAGAAGACAACAGCTGGTGCATGATATCTAAGGAAGTCTCAAGGTTTTGTCTGTTTTGTCTGTCTACATACCACCACAGACCGATTTTGGCAATGAGCTAATGAGCTGTATGCCGCCATAAGCAAACAGGAAAACGCTCATTCAGAGGAAGCTCCTAGAGCCGAGAACTTTAATGCAGGGAAACTAAAATTAGTTTTATCTCATTTCTACCAGCATGTTAAATGTGCAACCAAAGGGAAAACAACTCTAGACTGCCTTTACTCCACACACACAGAGATGCGTACCAAGCTCTCCCTCACCCTCCATTTGGCAAATCTGACCATAATTCTATCCTCCTGATTCCTGCTTACAAGCAGGAAGCACCTGTGTCTCGGTCAATTAAAAAGTGGTCAGATGAAGCAGATGGTAAATTACAGGACTGTTTTGCTAGCACAGACTAGAATAGGTTATGGGATTCTTCCAATGGCATTGAGGAGTACACCATATCAGACACTGGCTTCATCAATAAGTGAATCTATGACGTCGTCCTCACAGTGACTGTACGTACATACCCCAACCAGAAGCCGTGGAATACAGGCAACATCCTCACTGAGCTAAAGGGTGGAGCTGCCGCTTTCAAGGAGCGGGACACTAATCTGGAAGCTTATAAGAAATCCTACTATGCCCTCCGACAAACCAACAAACAGGCAATGTGTCAATACAGGACTAAGATCGAATCATACTACACCGTCTCCGACACTTGTCGGATGTGGCAGGGCTTGCAAACTAGTACAAACTACAAAGGGAATCACAGCCTGATGTCTGCCCAGTGACACGAGCCTACCAGACAAGCTAAATAACTTTTATGCTCGCTTCGAGGCAACTAACACTGAAACATGCATGAGAACATCTGCTGTTTCAGACGACTGTGTGATCACGCACGCCGCAGCCGATGTGAGTGTTATGTCTCTGACCTCTTTAATATGATGACAAGCTATTTATCAAATCGATTACCTAATGTTTGATTGATTACATGGTTGAATTAAACCATGCAACTATTAACTCGTTAATAACCTGAGTCAACGTGGAAGAGTTAGTTTATATGGAGCGGCTATCTCCCGAATCCACTCTTAAAGATCTGAAGATCTTTTAAATCAATTGCAGTCAATCAGTCATTAATTCATCTTTACCTAATATCAGTCTCATCTGAACATCGTAAAATCTTGGTTATCTGCATGAACCCATCCTTTACTATGAATCATCCATACACAAATTGGCTCAATTATTTATTCACTAACTCATTTAAAAATGACAGAATGTACAATACATAATAACATTATACAGTAAATACCGTCCCTAGTGGACTAAACAAAAACAGTTTGATTATACCAAGATAGATTCAGAGAGGAAAGGGGGAAGGGGAGGGGGGTTGGAAGGAAGGAAGGAAGTCTAAGGAATGGGTCTCTATCGGACATGGGAAGCTATTCTCACATAAATACATATGCCACTAACGATCGCTCGTTCGGAGAAAGGTAATGCATTGAATTCACGTGAAGCTGGCTTCGATAGTTGAGCTGGTGGTGTGAGGCTCTGTTTTGCCCAGTCGAGGTCGCCATTGTCATTTGTAGATTCCTCCGGGTCGTCGTGGAGTGAGATGTTGTGGTTTCTGCGTCGGTCAATGTTCTTACTAGATTTTCTACCTTTCCAGTTGCAGTCTGTTAGGCTATAATCTAGGACTCACTTTTTCTTATAGTTTATAGATCAATAGTTCAGAGTTTCACGTGTGGAGCAAGCTCTCACGTTATCTGGCTGGTAGAGTTGAAATTAGATTTAGCCTTTTTTTAAATGTTATGTTATTTGGAACTGCGGTGACTTTTCTTCATGGGGGCCTTTATTCTAGAGTGGAAAAGGGGTTGTGGCGAAATCTGCACAGAGCCTTCACCATGCGCTGCCACTTTAAGAGCGCATGAGCAGTAAGAAAGGAGGAAATAAAGAGCGCTCGTTCAGCTCTTTGGGGAGGGGCTCTTGGGTGGCGCGACAGTTTGATTGTGTGGGCTGTGCTGTAGAAGTTTTGTTTGTTTTCAGCGTGTGTAGTTTATAAAGTATTTAACTCAATCATTGGTGTGATCGCTCTAGGTCGTGGTTGTTTTCGTTTGGGACCGCGCCCGTTATGGATCGCATGGATTAGTAGCAACCTTGTTGCGAAGCTTTAACATACAAACCCACAAACCAGAGCTTTACCCTGCAACAGACTCTCTATTTTTCAAATGCACTCCCCATTGATGTTCATTAGAGCTGGACTATTATTGCCCTGCCAGAAGTATTTGGGTGGACATTTTAGTTAAAAGGGAGGTTGCTTGCAAGTTGTGTATTGTTATGTGAACTGTATTGAGGTGAGGTGTACTAATGACATGTGGCCGAGAAGATTGTGGACATTTTTAAGGCCTTTGTTGTGTCTATGAACACCCCCCACATTCATACCCTCTGCACTCCTCCACTGGACGATAATACAGATTATTGCAAATCCTCTGTTGATGACTGGGTTCTTTCTTGTATGAAGTTGCTGTTAAATTGCTCTGCCATTATTAGTATTATTATTATTATTATTATTGTATGAGGTATTCTGGGTGGGGTTACCCCTGTGCTGTGACGTGGGTTTATATGGTGTGTATTCTCTCTTCTCTCCACTGGCTATCTGGTAAACAGGCTACACTCTAGGCAGTCTCTTCTGCTGATGTGTGTGGGTCTGGTAGTGGTACTATCTTTATTCTACTATTTTCCTTTCGGCATGGTTAATACCTGGCGCCCGAACAAAATCTTTCTTTACCCCTTTCCAATAAATACCGTTACAGGGTTGGTTCATAATTTCCAACCAATGTCTGTTCATTTGGCCGTGTCCGATGGCTGGACACGAGTTACCACAAAAACAAACACTTTTTAATTTTAGAAGACTTAAATCACATTGTAATCTTTTCTAAAGTATTCTTATACTTAGTCAAACATTTTATCCAACCTTTAGATGCAAGCCTCATAACGGACAACCTTGTATGAACAGAGTTAGGGTAATGTGGCTGTATTGTCTTTCATGAGGTCACAAAAATGAAACAAAACGGACAGGGTCGTAGCTTGTTTCCACATTCTCTATATTAGGAATAATGTTTAATTCTCCAATTCGGGGAAGTAGGAGTATTTTACTTTGTCTTACAGTGAACCTCTTTCTCTACATACTGCATGGTGAAGGAGAGCAGAGTCTCTGCATGGAATTTATGACGTGGTTGTTAAAGTCATAAAACTGCTCCCTCCTAACAGGAGAGGGGGATTCACATCTCTGCTAGTGGGCTCACGTCATGACATGAGTAAGAGGGCCAGATGGATTACCAGGACGTGTACTCCAAGCATGCACTGACCAACTGGCAAGTGTCTTCACTGACATTTTCAACCTCTCCCTGTCTGAGTCTGTAATACCAACATGTTTCAAGCAGACCACCATAGCCCATGTGCCCAAGAACACCAAGGTAACCTGCCTAAATTACTACCAACCCGTATTGCACTCACATCTGTAGCCATGAAGTGCTTTTAACGGCTGGTCATGGCTCACATCCACACCATTATCCCAGAAACCCTGGACCCACTCCAATTTGCATACCGCTCTAACAGATCCACAGATGATGCAATCTTTATTGAACTCCACACTGCCCTTTCCCACCTGGACAAAAGGAACACCTTTGTGAGAATGCTATTCATTGACTATAGCTCATTGTTCAACACCATAGCGCCCTCAAAGCTCATCACTAAACTAAGGACCCTCAGACTAGACACCTCCCTCTGCAACTGGATCCTAGACTTCCTGACGGGCCACCCGCAGGTGATAAGGGTAGAAAACAACCAGGCTTGCATAGGGTCGGAAACTTTCCGGTAAATTTCTGTAATTTTTCCAGACATTTTCCATGGGAAGTTAAGCCCTGGAATTTGGGGAATTTTGCTTCAATTCATCAAAAAGTTTAGCTTATAACAAACCTTTTTTTGTGGGATACACATAAGGCAATTCTAGGACAAAATATCTCCAATTCAATGGAATTGCAACCCTCCGCATGCACAGTGTATTCTTCCATCATATGTGCAGCTGATTCTCAAGATCTTGCACACTAATCAAATCACATGTATTTATATAGCCCCTTTTACATCACAGTAGTTGTTGAGGGTGCAACAAGTCAGCACCTCAAGTCAGTTGGCTTTTCAGAGCCGATCATTGAGAGTATCTCTACCACTCCTGCTGTCTTTAGAGAGTTGAAAACAGCAGGTCTGGGACAGGTAGCATGTCCGGTGAACAGGTCAGGGTTCCATAGCCGCAGGCAGAACAGTTGAAACTGGAGCAGCAGCAAGGCCAGGTGGACTGGGATCAGGTCCTCCGAAAGAAAGAAAGAAAGAGAGAATTAGAGAGAGCACACTTAAGTTCACACAGGATACCGGATAAGACAGGAGAAATACTCCAGATATAACAGACTGACCCTAGCCCCACGACACATAAAATACTGCAGAAAAAATACTGGAGGGTGAGACACGAGGGGTCAGGAGACACTGTGGCACAATACGATGATACCCCCAGAAAGGGCCAAACAGGAAGGATAATAACTCTACCTACATGTACATATTACCGCAATTACCTTGACTAACCGGCAACCCCTGTATATAGCCTCGCTATTGTTATTTTACTGCTGCTCTTCAATTATTTGTTACTTTTCATACTTTATTTTCTGAAAACTGCATTGTTGGTTAAGGGCTTGTAAGTAAGCATTTTACTGAAAGGTAGGTCTGTTGTATTCGGCGCATGTGACAAAGAAAGTTTGATTTGTGTAACCAAGAGGCGTAGAAGTTGGACGTGTGTTTGCTTGTCCCGTGTAAATAGTAAATAGTCTGTTTCTTCGTTTTTTTTTTATATATTTTAATTTCACTTTCTAACTACGACCTAAATATACTTTCCTGCAACCCACCTCACCCAATGTGGTACGGATCTGACATTTCTATACTTTATAAATGGAACCTACATCAGAAGCTAGCCAGCTAACTAGCCACTAGCCATTAGTTATTGCTAGCCATGGCTATCTGTCTTCACCTTTATCTCGCACACCTGCCAGTCTGCACAGCGCGATATCAACCCAGAGCATATCAGACTGCTTTTCTCTACCACATCACCGGATTCCTGCCCCAAGCTCTGGACCATTACACCGGATCATCGCAGCTAGCTCGATGCAACCGAGTGGGTATTGTTGGCTAACGCCTCTGTCCCAAAGCAAGCACCAGTTAGCTTTGAGCTAGACTCGAGCTAGGCCCATCTCCGGCTAGCCGATGAAGAATACTAGCTAATTCCTGGGCTACAACACCTCTTTTGCTAAATAGCCTGGACCCTTTATTGTTGAGACGGAGCCCTGCCGATCCATCATGACTGGTCTGGTCGATGTTGTTTCAACAGGCTTTTCTGTTGCGATGTCTCCGAAGACCCATCTGCTCATCCCGGCCCGCTAGCTTTCTGAATGCTGTGTCTCCCACTCGCCTTGCGTAGTAGCAACTACCGAACGACTCCCTAACTCACCTATTACTGCTCATTGCTGCTCATATGATCACTCGGCTACACAGCTAAAGCCTGCTGGACTGGTCACTAACACGGTATCTCATTGTGTTTATCAGTTGGCCCCAGCCTCAAACTCAGGTCCTGTGTGTATCTAACTGACACTCTCTGGCCATTCATTGCCATTTACCCGTTGTTGTCTTAGCTCTCCTGATCAACACTTGTGATTACTTTATGCCTCTCTCTAATGTCAATGTTTATTTTTACATTTTTATTCGACCTTTATTTAAGTCAGTTAATAACAAATTCTTATTTTCAATGACGGCCTAGGAACACTGGGTTAACTGCCTTGTTTAGGGGCAGAATGACAGATTTTTACCTTGTTAGCTCAAGAGTTCGATAATGCAACCTTTCGGTTACTAGTCCAACCCTCTAACCACTAGGCTACTTGCCACCCCAAGTAGCCTAGTGCCTTGTCTACTGCTGTTTCGGTTAGTTCTATTGTTTTATTTCACTGTACAGCCCCCAGTCCCGCTCAACATGCCTTAGATAGCTCTTTTTTCCCACCCCACACACATGCGGAGACCTCACCTGGCTTAACTAGTGCCTTCAGAGATGCAACCTCTCCCATCGTCACTCAATGCCTAGGTTTACATCCAATGTACTCACATCCTGTAAGTCGCTCTGGATAAGAGCGTCTGCTGAATGACTTAAATGTAAATGTAAATGTAATCCTACCATACCCTTGTCTGTACATTATACCCTGAATCTATTCTACCGTGCCCAGAAAACTGCTCCTTTTACTCTCTGTTCCCAACGCACTAGTCGTCCAGTTCTTATAGCCTTTAGCCGTACCCTTATCCTACTTCTGCTCTGTTACTCTGGTGATGTAGTGGTTAACCCAGGCCCTGTAGCCCCCAGAACTACACATATTCCCCAGGCGCTATCATTTGTTGACCTCTGTAACCGTAAAAGCCTTGGTTTCATGCATGCTAACATCAGAAGCCTCCTCCCTAAGTTTGTCTTTTTCACTGCTTCAGCAGACTCCAACCCTGATGTCTTAGCTGTGTCTGAATCCTGGCATAGGAAGGCCACCAAAAAATCTTAAATTTCCATCCCCAACTACAACATTTTCCATCAATATAGAACTGCCAAAGAGGGCGGAGTTAGCCTGCAGAGTTCTGTCAAACTATCCAGGTCTGTGCTCAAACAGTTCGAGCTTCTACTTTTAAAAATCCACCATTCCAGAATCAAGTCTCTCACTGTTGCTGCTTGTTATAGACCCCCCTTAGCCACCAGCTGTGCCCTGGACTCCATATGTGAATTGATTGCCCCCCCATCTATCTTCAGAGTTCGTACTGTTAGGCGACTTAAACTGGCTTCTTAGGGATAGTGTCTATTTTTCTCCATTTCTGCATGACTGATGTGACCTAAGTAAACTGCCAGTTACTCAGGCCCAGAAGCCAGGATATGCATATAATTGGTAGCATTGGATAGAAAACACTTAGAAGTTTGTAGAAATGTTACAATAATGTATGAGACAATAACGCAATTGATATAGCAGGTGAAAACCCAACCTGAACTTTTCTTTTTGAGCTTCCAGGCTATGGGTTCTATGTAATTCCAGCTCCCAGATTGCAATTCATATGGCTTCCACTAGGCGGCAACCGTCTTAGTTTATTGTTTCGTGCTTGTTTCTTAAAAAACGAGCAAAAATTTTGAGTTTTTGTACAAAGAGTCCCGATACAGTATCAGTCTGTTGGCGCAAGACGAAGAGGATGCACGCTTACTAATTTTACTTTCTATTGAACATACTTCTTTTTTTATGAAAAATTATAGTTTATTTACATTTTAGGATAACTGAGGATTGAATAGAAACGTAGTTTGACTTGTTTGAACAAACTTTAGTGGTAGCTTTATGGACTCCTTTACCTGCATGTTGAACGAGTGGATTACTGAAATCGATGGTGCCAACTAAACAAAAGTTTTGGGATATAAAGAAGGATTTTATATAACAAAACGACCATTCATGTTGTAGCTGGAACCCTTGGGATTGCAGACATAGGAAGATCTTCAAAGTAAGTTATTATTTAATCGCTATTTGTGATTTTATGAAGCCTGTGCTGCTTGAAAAATATGTTGATGTTGGGGACCACTCTCAAACAATTGCATGGTATGCTTTCGCTGTAAAGCCTATTGTAAATCGGACAATGCAGTTAGAGTAACAAGAATTTTAAGCTTTTAAACAATATAAGATACTTGCATGTTCATTAATGTTTAATATTACGATTATTTATTTGAATTGCGCACCCTCCAATTTCACCGGACGGTGTCCCGCTAGAGGGACGCATAGTCTTATACAACCTCTCTTTCGTATCGTCTGAGATTCCTAAAGATTGGAAAGCTGCCGCAGTCATCCCCTCTTCAAAGGGGCAGACACTCTATACCCAAACTGTTACAGACATATATATTTCCTGCCTTTCTAAAGTCTTTGAAAACCAAGTTAACAAACAGATCACCGACCATTTCGAATCCCACCGTACCTTCTCCAATATGCAATCTGGTCATGGGTGCACCTCAGCCATGCTCAAGGTCCTATACGATATCATAACCACCGTCTTCATTGACCTTACCAAGGCTTTTGACTCTGTCAATCATCGCATTCTTATCGGCAGACTCAACAGCCTTGGTTCTCAAATGACTGCCTTGCCTGGTTTACCAACTACTTCTCAGATAGAGTTCAGTGTGTCAAATCGGAGGGTATGTTGTCAGGACCTCTGGCAGTCTCTATGGGGGTGCCACAGGGTTCAATTCTCGGGCCAACTCTTTTCTCTGTAAATATCAATGATGCCGCTCTTGCTGCAGGTGATTCTCTGATCCACCTCTATGCAGACCATTCTCTACGCAGACCACACCATTCTGTATACATCTGGCCCTGTTTTGGACACTGTGTTAACAAACCTCCAAATGAGTTTCAATGCCATACAACTCTCCTTCTGTGACCTCCAACTGCTCTTAAATGCTAGTAAAACTAAATGCACGCTCTTCAACAGATTGCTGCCCGCACCTGCCCGCCCAACTAGCATCACTACTCTGGATGGTTCTGACTTAGAATATGTGGACAACTACAAATACCTAGGTGTCTGGTTAGACTGTAAACTCTCCTTCCAGACTCACATTAACTCTCCTTCCAGACTCACATTAAATTAAATCTAGAATTGCCTTCCTATTTTGCAACAAAGCCTCCTTCACTCATGCTGCCAAACAAACCCTCGTAAAACTGACTATCCTACCGATCCTTGACTTCGGCGATGTCCAACACTCTACTCAGCAAATAGGATGTTGTCAGCAAATTGGATGTAGTCTATGACAGTGCCATCCGTTTTGTCACCAAAGCCTCATATACTACCCACCACTGCATCCTGCATACTCTCGTTGGCTGGCCATTGCTACATATTCGTCGCCAAACCCACTGGCTCCAGGTCATCTATAAGTCTTTACTAGGTAAAGCCCTGCCTTATCTCAGCTCACTGGTCACCATAGAAACACCCACCCATAGCACACAGCAGGTATATTTTACTGGTCATTCCCAAAGCCAGCACCTCCTTTGGCCGCCTTTCCTTCCAGTTCTCTGCTTCCAATGACTGGAACGTATTGCAAAAATCACTGAAGCTGGAGACGCACATCTCCCTCACTAACTTTAAGCATCAGCTGTCAGAGCAGTTTACCGATCACTGCACCTGTACACAGCCCATCTCTAAATAGCCCACCCAACTACCTCATTCCCATATTGTTATTGTTGTTGTTGTTGCTCTTTTGTACCCCAGTATCTCTGCTTGCAGATATAAACCCTCTGCACATCTATCACTCCAGTGTTAATGCTAAATTGTAATTATTTAACCACTATGGCCTATTTATTGCCTTACCTCCCTAATCTTACTACATTTGCACACACTGTACATGGATTTGTTTATATTGTGTTATCGACTGTATGTTTGTTTATCCCACGTGTAACTCTGTGTTGTTGTTTTAATCACACTGCTTTTCTTTATCATTGCCAGGTCGCAGTTGTAAATGAGAACTTGTTCTCAACTGGCCTACCTGGTTAAATAAAGGTGAAATAAAAAATATTTATAGCAGGCATTTTACTCTGGGCACCTTATTCATCCAAGCTACTCATTACTGCCCCCAGCCATGGGGGTTTAGTGAGATACCCAATGGGCTGGATGATTCTCTTTTCATCACTCATCTTGAAAAATGTATAATTAAAAACATGGAAATTAATCATTAATCGGCTATCATTAACACAATGGAAAAATCTAATTATTTATTTTTTAAATATTGAAATAGCATAGGCGACCGAGAAAAACAAATGGATATAATTTAAGGCCAAGTGGCAAACAATTATGCAGGCACTAGGGATGAAGTTGTGAGCATGGGGGTCTGGACAGATGAGATGTAGTCTTTGTTTGTGTGCATTTATTTTATTTATTATTTATTTTATTATTTTACAATGAGATATTATTTCTCCCATTCATTTTCATTTACTGTCAAAATGTTGTTTTAATTTGTCCAAAAGCCGGCTAACGGAACAGCCAGCTCACCCGGGATACAAGTCATGTCTGAGGACTTTGGGAGATGACGTGGAAACCGGCCACTAGGGATAGCAGTGAGCGCTGTTACCTTCAAGTAGGTTTCAGCTTTGCTAGGGCGTTGCAGACAGGGTTGGCGGATGGGTGTAAGCATCTGCCTCTGATTCCAAAGTTTGCAAGTCCTGATCTAGCAATAGAAAGGTTTTTTTTTAATGTTTTTATTTTAAGCTTATCCCAAACCTTAACCTTTACCTTAACCATTTGGAGATAACGCCTAACCTTACAAACTTGGAGTTAATGCCTGAACTTAACCCTAACCATATAAATGCAGAGATAATTCCTAAACTTACCTTTAAACACTTCGAAATTTGACTTTTCAGAAACATGGATGAACGTCTAATTCTGACTGTGAGAGCTTGTTGAACAGAAACTCTGACACACACGCACGCACACACAATAACTTTGTTGGGATTGCAAGGACATTGCAGGTATGTTAATTATAGGCTAATTGTTGATTTGTGTGTGTGTGTTCTCATTAGTATGGCCTGTTGTGTGTGTGTGTTCTTGTAGGATGCTCCATGGCACGCTGTGTGTGTGTGTGAGTGTGTGTGTGTTTCCATGCGGTGTCTCAGTGAAGCGGAAAGCTTTCAGCAGCTCCACTAAGTGGGGTCACAGCCCCATGCTGATCACTACACTTCTGCATCTCTCTCTCTCTCTCTCTCTCTCTCTCTCTCTCTCTCTCTCTCTCTCTCTCTCTCTCTCTCTCTCTCTCTCTCCTCTCCCTCCCTCTCCAAGCAAAAGAGAAATTAACAAGGGAAACATTACACTCACAAAAGTTTTAAAATAATTTAGTTATTTCAAATGTTATATTATTGGCCATGTACAATGTTGTAACTATGTGCAAATAGTTGAAGTATGAAAGGATAAATATATAAACAGAAAAATAAAGGTTTTATTTACAATGGTGTTTGTTCTCCACTGGTTGCCCTTTTCTTGTGGCAACAGGTCACAAATTTTGCTGCTGTGGTGGCACACTGAGATATTTCACCTAGTAGATATGGAAGTTTATCACGATTGGATTTGTTTTCAAATTCTTTGTGGGTCTGTGAAATCTGAGGGAAATATGTGTCTCTAATATGGTCATGCGTTTCGCAGGAGGTTAGGAAGTGCAGCTCAGTTTCCACTTCATTTTGTGGGCAGTGGGCACATAGCCTGTCTTCTCTTGAGAGCTAGGTCTGCATATGGCGGCCTCTCTTGATTTCAAGGTTACGCTCATGGAGTCTGTACATAGTCAAAGTCATTTTGTATGTATTCTCTCTTTAGGGCAAAATAGGGCTAAATAACCAAATAATGTTTTCAAATAAAGTTTTTTTTTCTCTCTCTCTCTCTCTCTCTCTCTCTCTCTCTCTCTCTCTCTCTCTCTCTCTCTCTCTGAATATTCAATCTCTCTTAATTGCTTTTTTCTGAATTTTAATAATTAGCTGGAATCCTCCGAATTGTACTCTGCATTAATTATTTGGTATTTTAGGTTGTACATGGAGGATTTTGTTGGTAGAATTCTGCATGCAGTCTCATTTTGGTGTTTGTCCCATTTTGTGAGTTATTGGTTTGTAAGTGGCCCCAGACCTCACAACCAAAGGGCAATGGGTTCTATACAGTGGGGCAAAAAAGTATTTAGTCAGCCACCAATTGTGTAAGTTCTCCCACTTAAAACGATGAGAGAGGCCTGTAATTTTCATCATAGGTACACTTCAACTATGACAGACAAAATGAGAAGAAAAAAAATCCAGAAAATCACATTGTAGGATTTTTAATGAATTTATTTGCAAATTATGGTGGAAAATACAGATTTGGTCACCTACAAACAAGCAAGATTTCTGGCTCTCACAGACCTGTAACTTCTTCTTTCAGAGGCTCCTCTGTCCTCCACTCGTTACCTGTATTAATGGCACCTGTTTGAACTTGTTATCAGTATAAAAGACACCTGTCCACAACCTCAAATGCTCCACGCAAGATCTCACCCCGTGATGTCAAATAGATCATAAGAACCACACGGGGGGACCTAGTGAATGACCTGCAGAGAGCTGGGACCAAAGTAACAAGCCTACCATCAGTAACACACTACGCCGCCAGGGACTCAAATCCTGCAGTGCCAGACGTGTCCCTCTGCTTAAGCCAGTATATGTCCAGGCCCGTCTGAAGTTTGCTGGAGAGCATTTGGATGATCCAGAAGAAGATTGGGAGAATGTCATATGATCAGATGAAACCAAATTATAACTTTTTGGTAAAAACTCAACTTGTTGTGTTTGGAGGACAAAGAATGCGTACCTACTGTGAAGCATGGGGGTGGGGCTGCTTTGGGGCTGTTTTTCTGCAAAGGGACCAGGGCCATGTATCGTGGGATTTTGAGTGAAAACCTACTTCCATCAGCAAGGGCATTGAAGATGAAATGTGGCTGGGTCTTTCAGCATGACAATGATCCCAACCACACCGCCCGGGCAACGGAGGAGTGGCTTCGTAAGAAGCATTTCAAGGTCCTGGAGTGGCCTAGCCAGTCTCCAGATCTCAACCCCATTGAACATCTTTGGAGGGAGTTGAAAGTCTGTGTTGCCCAGCAACAGCCCCAAAACATCACTGCTCTAGAGGAGATCTATATGGAGGAATGGGCCAAAATACCAGCAACAGTGTGTGAAAGCCTTGTGAAGACATACAGAAAACGTTTGACCTCTGTCATTGCCAACAAAGGGTATATAACAAAGTATTGAGATAAACTTTTGTTATTGACCAAATACTTATTTTCCAACATAATTTGCAAATAAATTCATTAAAAATCCTACAATGTGATTTTCGGGATCTTTTTCTCTCATTTTGTCTGTCATAGTTGAAGTGTACCTATGATGAAAATTACAGGCCTCTATCATCTTTTTAAGTGGGAGAACTTGCACAATTGGTTGCTGACTAAAAACGTTTTTGCCCCACTGTAACTGATTAAAGTATTTTTAACCAGATCCAGATTCAGAACCAGATCCTGTCAAATGTTGTGTTCCTTTTGATAGAATAAAATGTACTTTTTTGCCTTGTCTTTCAGATCATTTAGAGCTTTGTGGAAGTTACCTGTGATGCTGATGTTTAAGAACGAGGTAGTTATAGATTTTTTGTGTGCTGTAAGTCAACAGTGTCTCGGTGGAATTTGTATTTGTGGTCCTGGCAACTGGACCTTTTTTTGAACACTATTATTTTTGTCTTACTGAAATTAACTGTCAGGATCCAAGTGTGACAGAATCTGTCCGGAATATTTAGGTGCTGATGTAGGTCCTCATTGGTTGGGGACAGACGCACAAGATGATCTGCAAACAGTAAACATTTGACTTCAGAGTCTACTAGGGTGAGGTCGGGTGCTTCAGACTTTTCTAGAGCCCAAATTGTTGATATATCCAGTACCAGTTTGGACACACCTACTCATTCAAGGGTTTTTCTTTATTTGTACTTTTTTCTACCTTGTTTAATAATAGTGAAGACATCAACACTATGACGTAGCACATATGGAATCATGTAGTAACCAAAAAAGTGTTAGACAAATCCAAATCCATTTTATCTTTTAGATTATTCAAAGTAGCCACCCTTTGCCTTGATGACAACTTTGCACACTCTTGGCATTCTGTCAACCAGCTTCATGAGGCGGCAGGTAGTCTAGTGGTTAGAGCATTGGACTTGTAACTGAAAGGTAAACAGAAGATAGTCCTTTTTTGTAAAAGACCAAGTCCATATTATATCATCAACAGCTCAAATAAGCAAAGAGAAATGGCAGTCGCAAAAACCATCAAGCACTATGATGAAACTGGCTCTCATGAGGATCACCACAGGAAAGGGAGACCCAGAGTTACCAGTCTCAGAAATTGCAACCCAAATACATGCTTCACAGAGTTCAAGTAACAGACACATCTCAACATCAATGTTTAGAAGAGACTGCGTGAATCAGGCCTTCATGGTCGAATTGCTGCAAAGAAACCACTGCTAAATGACACCAATAAGGAGAGATTTGCTTGGGCCAAGAAACACGAGCAATGGACATTAGACCTGTGGAAATCTGTCCTTTGGTCTGATGAGTCCAAATTTGAGATTTTTGGTTCCAACCGCCATGTCTTTGTGAGACGCAGAGTAGGTGAACGGATGATCTCGGCATATGTGTTTTCCACATGAAGCATGGAGGAGGTGTGATGGTGTGGGGGTGCTTTGCTGATGACACTGTTGGTGATGTATTCACTAAGCACAAATCAGATGGGATGGTAAATCACTGCGGATTACTGTGGTAGCCATGCTTGTTAAGTGTGCCTTGAATTCTAAATAAATCAAGGACATTGTCTCCACTTTAGTAGATTGGGGTGATCAGTCCTTGGTTCCAATTATTGAGGAAGATGCCAGAGCTGAGGATATAGTTAAACAGATTACGTATAGCCAACTGGTATTTGTGGTCTGTATATTTCATAATTTCATTTAGGATACCTTCAATACCACAGGCTATTTTGGTTTGAAGGGTTTGTATTTTGTCCTGTAATTAATTTCATGAAATTGGAGAATCCAGAAAATATGTGATTCTTGTTGCTAGGCTACCAGTTACAGTGCTGTTAGCTTGCGGTTATGCAGAGGGAATACAAAATTATAGCTATTGTCTGAAAAAATAATATGGATTTAATGTTTGTGAAATTATTAAGCATGTCCTCATAACTCAGAAATGCATCAGAAATAGTCCTTCTTTTCAGCATATCAAAAAGCATATCAAGATACTGATATGACCTCCATCAAGACTATATGTATTTATGTGCTGAGAAAATGATGTATAATATGTAGGCCTACAGTTAGTATTTGTCATCATATAGAGAAAATAATATGTCCACATAGGCCTACCTCAGGATATCTAATAAGTCAATATACGGCCATATCATGTATGATATCCAAAAATGATATGTGTATGAAAGAAAAATATGGATTTCATATTTGTCAAATTATTGAGTAGGTGCTGAAAACCCCAAAAATGCATCAGAAATCATCCTTATTTTCAGCATATTAAGATTTGGATATGGACCTCAGCCAAGAGAAGCCTATCTGGAATAAATATAGCTTAATATAGTGAATGTGCTGAGAAAACACAGATATGCAATGTATACAGTCAGTATTTGTCAACATGAAGAGGGAAAATAGGATGCCACATATCACAGGATACTGAATGAGTCCATATCCAGCCGTAGGTATGTCCATGTGTGTTATTCAGAATAATCCCAATATCATGTCTAAAAGACATCTGGATTCAGAATTTGTCAGGATGTGATGCATATCCAGAAAACTCAAAATATGCATTAGAAATGGTCTGTGTTCTCTAAAATATAAGTGTCCCCTGATATAGACCCTTTTCGCTCAGTGTGAGTTCTGGTAATCTTTAATAACTGACTCTAAGATTTTTAATTGGTCATGTACTGTATATGTTTTTGCTGTTTGTTCTTAGGGCCAAAAAGATTTGAGAAGTGGTTTATCCACACTCTAATTTGGATAGACGGCTCTTATGTTGTTGTATGTTTACTGTGTTCCAATATTCCCAGAAGTGGTTAGATTCCATGGATTATTCAATTACATTGAGCTGATTTCTGATGTGCTGTTCTTTCTTTTCCCCTTCGTGTATTTCTGTACTGTTTTAGTGTTTCACCATAGTGAAGGTATTGTATTTCTGTACTGTTTTAGTGTTTCACCATAGTGAAGGTATTGCATTTCTGTACTGTTTTAGTGTTTCACC
>NC_060187.1:21332457-21337457 GCF_021184085.1 Oncorhynchus gorbuscha | reverse complement strand
GGAACCTGACAGATAGCCCTAGGCTCTGGCACTTGTCTGGCCTGGGGAATGAGCTGCAGTCAGTCCTGTCTGTGGAGGTCAGCACTGATACATTCTCACTTAGCACTGTTAGCATTAGCTTCAATCCTAGCTGTGTGTTCATAGTAACTAGCCTAGCATAACCTACAGTAACATTAACCCCGCAAATATAGGCTTGGTACAGTAATATGCTCACTGTACTGTAATTTAGCTTTAGCTCTGACACTGAAGGCTTTCTAATGGGGTCCGGGACAGGCCTGCATTGTTAAATCCTCATCCATATCCTCCCTGCTCTCAGCACTCAGCCAGCAATTACGTGTTGCCTACACATGAACATTTGTGAACATTAGTGAGCAGAGCTCAGAACTCCCCTCCAACCATACTGTGACATTGTTACAGTATGGTTGCATCATAAATGGTACCCAATTCGTATATAGTCCACTACTAGTATGCTATGTAGGAAATAGGGTGCCATTTGTGATGCGGCCTGTGAGGGGCCGCCTTACCCTTACCCACACTGCACTGGGGTGCTCTTTACATGTTCTCACTAATGGATACTCCTCGTCGTTCGACTCATACCCTAAGGGCCTCTTGTTCAAATGCTACCCTGAGGTGGGTTTGAGCTGATGTGGATTGTAGTCTTCCACTATCTCTCTCTGACTCTCTCTGGCTTCATCTCTCCGTTAATTTCTTCTTCCTCTGCCTTTAAGGGAACTAGACACTTAGGATTTCTAGAAATCTCCTGCATGTACATGCATTAGACCCACTAGAGGTTAGTTAAGTGCTCTTCGCTCCTCTTCACCATTTCAAATCCCGTTCACTCTCAAATTGATGAGCAATATCACATATACAGTACACTCCAATCCATCAAACTGTCTTCAAGCTTCGAGTTTTAGATTCACTTGAGAAACTTTATGTAGTTCCACAAAACATCTCCCATCCTATGTAATTATCTATCGAACCACTCCTTTGTAGCATGGCTGGATTGGACACACACACAATAGCTACTTACTCCCAATACAGTCTCTCTCTCTCTCTCTCTCTCTCTCTCTCTCTCTCTCTCTCTCTCTCTCTCTCTCTCTCTCTCTCTCTCTCTCTCTCTCTCTCTCTCTCTCTCTCTCTCTCTCTCTCTCTCTCTCTCTCTCTCTCTCTCTCTCTCTCTCTCTCTCTCTCTCTCTCTCTCTCTCTCTCTCTCTCTCTCTCTCTCTCTCTCTCTCTCTCTCTCTCTCTCTCCACTTAAATAATGCTCTGTGATGTTCTTAAAACACACATCATCAGATGCATGGGCAGGTGCCCAAAAACCCTGTGGAGGAGTAAGGTATATAATCACTCACTGATGGGCCTCCTTCTGCTGACTTGCGCCTTTCACCAGTCTAGACTTTAACTCAATAAAGAGAGATCATACGCGATAAAGCTCACATTTAACTCCCAGAGATGTCTTCTCTATGTCAGTTATAAAGCCTGGAGCTGGTATATGGTTACATTGCCAGTCTCTTGTGAAGTGGACTCTCACGCTCTGTAGGCGTCTGTGCAGCTGTGGAAGACTAACCTTGAATGAGCCATACACATGTGTCTGTTTGACCCCCCCCCCCACCCTCTCTCTCTCTCTCTCTCTCTCTCTCTCTCTCTCTCTCTCTCTCTCTCTCACACTCTCACACACACACACACACACACACACACACACACACACACACACACACACACACACACACACACACACACACACACACACACACACACACACACACACACACACACACACACACACACACACAATATGTGAGAAACGTGAGAAATTGGTTGTTTTTACCATCTGTCTGACTATGGCATTGCTTTAGACAAAAGCCATTTATTGAGGCAATGCACAGTAACCTGCAGAGGAATTCAGGACTGCATAGCAGCAGTTGTTGAAAAAATACCTCATCAATAGCTTTGGACTGATACAGTACTGTATTCAGATATCAGCTGGAATTAATTTTATTAAGACAAAGGCAACTTTTTGAATTATATTTGTTGCAAGAGAGGAAGAATGGTGTCGGAGGGGATGGCCACCGTTTTACAGGCTCCTGACTAATTGTGCTACCTTGTGCTACTTTGCCCTACGAAACAGGGTGAAGATAAACTCAGCCACAAGCGACCTAGTAACATGGACCTACCAGTCGAGCGAAATGCCGTGTATGCTTGCTTCGAGGCAAGCAACACTGAACCATACATGGGAGCACCAGCTGTGCTGGATGACTATGTGATCCCGCTCTCAGGGGGCGATGCGAGTAAGACCTGAAACAGGTTAACATTCACAAGACCACAGGGAGACCATCACATACTCAGAGCATGCGCTGACCAGCTGGCAAGTGTCTTCACTGTTATTTTCAACCTCTCCCTGACCCAGTCTGTAATACCTACATGTTTCAAATAGACCACCATAGGCTCTGTGCCCAAGAATGCCAAGGTGACCTGCCTAATTGACTACCGGATGTAGCACTCACATCTGTAGCCATGAAATGCTTAGAAAGGCTGGTCATGGCTCACATCAACACCATCATCTCAGAAACCCTGGACCCACTTTAATTCACATACCGCCCCAACAGATCCAGGGATGACGCAGTCTCTATTGCACTCCACACTGCCCTTTCCCACCTGGGCCAAAGGAACACCTATGTGAGAATGCTGTTCATTGACTACAGCTCAGCATTCAACACCATACTGCCCTCCAAGCTCATCAATATTTTAAGGACCCTGGGACTGAACACCTCCCTCTGCAATTGGATCATGGACATCCTGACGGGCCACCCCCAGGTGGTGAGGGTTTGCAAGAACACATCCGCCACATTGATCCTCAACACGGGGGCACCTAGGGGTGCGTGCATAGTCCCCTCCTGTACTCCCTGTTCAGCCATGCACAACACAATCATTACTTTTGCTGACGACACAACGATGGAAGGCCTGATCACCGACCACGATGAAAAAGCCTATAGGGAGGAGGTCAGAGACCTGGCAGTGTGGTGCCATGACATCAACCTCTCCCTCAACGTGAGCAAGACAGAGGACCTGATCATGGACTACAGGAAAAAGAGGATGGAGCATGCCCCCATTGACATTGGTGGGGCAGCAGTGGCGAAAGTTGCGAGTTACTCTGTGTCCACATCACTAAGGACATATCAGGGTTCAAACACACCAACACAGTCGTAAGGAGGGCACGACAATGCCTATTACACCTCAAGAGGCAGAAAAGATTTGGCATGGTTCCTCAGATCCTCAAAATGTTCTACAGCTGCACCATCGAGAGCAACTGGTTGTATCATTTGATATGGCAAGTGCTCGGCATTTGACATCAAGGCGCTACAGAGGTAAGTGCGTACGGCCGAGTACATCACTGGGGCCAAGCTCCCTGCCATCCAGGACCTCTATACACACACACACACACACACACAGACATACATATTGACGCCACACACATACACATACACACACAAACATGCATATTGACGCCACATGTAACAGTATAACTTTAGTCCGTCCCCCTCCCCGCCCCAACCTGGGCTCGAACCAGGGACCCTCTGCACACATCAACAGTCACCCTCAAAGCATCATTACCCATCGCTCCACAAAAGTCATGGCCCTTGCAGAGCAAGGGGAACCACTACCTCAAGGTCTCAGAGCAAGTGACGTCACCTACGTATTGAAATGCTATTAGAGCGCACCAATAGCTAGCCATTTCACAGCCGTTACACTCACCCCCCTTTTGACCTCCTCCTTTTCCGCAGCAACCAGTGATCCGGGTCAACAGCATCAATGTAACAGTATAGACTTTACGTCCGTCCCCTCGCCCCGACCTGGGCGCGAACCAGGAACGCTCTGCACACATCAACAGTCACCCTTGAAGCATCATTACCCATCGCTCCACAAAAGCCATGGCCCTTGCAGAGCAAGGGGAACCACTACTTCAAGGTCTCAGAGCAAGTGACGTCACCTATTGAAATGCTATTAGCGCGCACCACCGCTAACTAGCTAGCCATTTCACATCCTTTACACACACACACACACACACACACACACACACACACACACACACACACACACACACACACACACACACACACACACACACACACACACACACACACACACACACACACACACACACACACACACACACACACACGCATATTGAAACCACACACACATGTATATTGACACCACACACACACAAGCATGCATGCACACACACACATTCCTTCACACAGGCTGCTGCAACTCTCTGTTTATTATCTACAGTATGCATAGTCACTTTACCCCTACCTACATGGACAGTACCATTCAAAAGTTTGGGGTCACAGGGCCTCCCGGGTTTGCGCCCAGGCTCTGTCGTAACAGGGTGAAGATAGACGCACCACGACCGGGTGGTCCATGGGGCGACGCACAATTGGCCTAGCGCCGTCCGGGTTAGGGAGAAATCGTTGTCTCATCACGCACCAGCGACCCCTGTGGTGGGCCGGGCGCAGTGCGCGCTAACCAAGGTTGCACAGTGTTTCCCCCAACACATTGGTGCAGCTGGCTTCCAGGTTGGAAGCGTGCTGTGTTAAGAAGCAGTGCGGCTTGGTTGGGTTGTGTATTGGAGGACGCATGACCTTCAACCTTCGTCTCTCCCGAGTCCGTACGGGAGTTGTAGCGATGAAACAAGATAGTAGCTATGAAATTGGGGAGAAAAAGGGTAACATTTTTTTTTTTTTTTACAAAAACAAATAAATAAAAAACAGTTTGGGGTCACTTTGAAATGTTCTTGTTTTCAATGAAAACATACATGAAATGAGTTACAAGGCTTTAAATAATGATAATAATGATTTTTAATTTAAATAATAATTGTGTCCTTCAAACTTTGCTTTCGTCAAAGAATCCTCCATTTGCAGCAATTACAGCCTTGCAGACCTTCGGCATTCTAGTTGTCAATTTGTTGAGGTAATCTGAATATATTTCACCCCATG
>NC_060187.1:21247457-21327457 GCF_021184085.1 Oncorhynchus gorbuscha | reverse complement strand
TACACAACTCTTTGGTCTTGGACATTGTGAAGAGGTTGGAGTCTGTTTGATTGAGTGTGTGGACAGGTGTCTTTTATACAGGTAACAAGTTCAAACAGCTGCAGTTAATACAGGTAATGAGTGGAGAACTGGAGGGCTTCTTAAAGAAAAACTAACAGGTCTGTGAGAGCTAGAATTCTTTCTGGTTGGTAGGTGATGAAATACTTATGTCATACAATAAAATGCAAATTAATTACTTAAAAATCATACAATGTGATTTTCTGGATTTTTGTTTTAGATTCCGTCTCTCACAGTTGAAGTGTACCAATGATTTTAAAAAATACAGACCTCTACATGCCTTGTAAGTAGGATAACCTGCAAAATCGTCAGTGTGTTAATACAAAAAGGCAGAAACTGACACTTGCAGGTCATGACGGGTCATGGTGAAAGCTTGACAGAAACTGACACTTGCAGGTCATGACGGGTCATGGTGAAAGCTTGACAGAAACTGACACTTGCAGGTCATGACGGGTCATGGTGAAAGCTTGACAGAAACTGACACTTGCAGGTCATGACGGGTCATGGTGAAAGCTTGACAGAAACTGACACTTGCAGGTCATGACGGGTCATGGTGAAAGCTTGACAGAAACTGACACTTGCAGGTCATGACGGGTCATGGTGAAAGCTTGAGCTTTGAGTCCATTTGTGACTGACTGCTTTGAATCGGTCTTATGTAAAAATGTGTTTTTTTTACATTGGATAAAATGGCTCAGGACTACAAAATAGTATATCATACACTGCATTTGAGGAACAATGGAAAAGTCATTGTGCTTTGAAAGTTGTTAAATTTTAACCCCACTTTTTGAGAAAATGGCCCTTGAATATTTTGGTACACCTACTGGAGAGCTTTTTTGTGCTTTTTTGTGTACACCCATTTAGCATTGACCACACATTCTTAAGCCTTAGCCCCACCCATCTCTTTACATATTCACATGTGTGGCCATGTGCCACTGCTGGATAGCACTCTACTGTACTGTTCACTGCTGTATAGCACTCTACTGTACTGTTCACTGCTGTATAGCACTCTACTGTACTGTTCACTGCTGTATAGCACTCTACTGTTCTGTTCTCTGCTGTATAGCACTCTACTGTTCTGTTCACTGCTGTATAGCACTCTACTGTACTGTACTCTGCTGTATAGCACTCTACTGTACTGTTCACTGCTGTATAGCACTCTACTGTACTGTTCTCTGCTGTATAGCACTCTACTGTACTGTTCACTGCTGTATAGCACTCTACTGTACTGTTCACTGCTGTATAGCACTCTACTGTACTGTTCACTGCTGTATAGCACTCTACTGTTCTGTTCTCTGCTGTATAGCACTCTACTGTTCTGTTCACTGCTGTATAGCACTCTACTGTACTGTACTCTGCTGTATAGCACTCTACTGTACTGTTCACTGCTGTATAGCACTCTACTGTTCTGTTCTCTGCTGTATAGCACTCTACTGTACTGTTCACTGCTGTATAGCACTCTACTGTACTGTTCTCTGCTGTATAGCACTCTACTGTACTGTTCACTGCTGTATAGCACTCTACTGTACTGTTCACTGCTGTATAGCACTCTACTGTACTGTTCACTGCTGTATAGCACTCTACTGTACTGTTCACTGCTGTATAGCACTCTACTGTTCTGTTCTCTGCTGTATAGCACTCTACTGTACTGTTCACTGCTGTATAGCACCCTACTGTACTGTTCACTGCTGTATAGCACTCTACTGTACTGTTCTCTGCTGTATAGCACTCTACTGTACTGTTCTACTGTACTCTACTGTACTGTTCTCTGCTGTATAGCACTCTACTGTAATGTTCTCTGCTGTATAGCACTCTACTGTACTGTTCTCTGCTGTATAGCACTGTACTGTTCTCTGCTGTATAGCACCCTACTGTACTGTTCTCTGCTGTATAGCACTCTACTGTACTGTTCTCTGCTGTATAGCACTCTACTGTACTGTTCACTGCTGTATAGCACCCTACTGTACTGTTCACTGCTGTATAGCACTCTACTGTACTGTTCTCTGCTGTATAGCACTCTACTGTACTGTACGCTACTGTACTCTACTGTACTGTTCTCTGCTGTATAGCACTCTACTGTAATGTTCTCTGCTGTATAGCACTCTACTGTACTGTTCTCTGCTGTATAGCACTCTACTGTACTGTTCTCTGCTGTATAGCACCCTACTGTACTGTTCTCTGCTGTATAGCACTCTACTGTACTGTTCACTGCTGTATAGCACCCTACTGTACTGTTCACTGCTGTATAGCACTCTACTGTACTGTTCTCTGCTGTATAGTACTCTACTGTACTGTACTCTGCTGTATAGCACTCTACTGTACTGTTCTCTGCTGTATAGCACTCTACTGTACTGTTCTCTGCTGTATAGCACCCTACTGTACTGTACGCTACTGTTCTCTGCTGTATAGCACTCTATTGTACTGTTCACTGCTGTATAGCACTCTACTGTACTGTACGCTACTGTTCTCTGCTGTATAGCACTCTGCAGTACTGTTCTCTGCTGTATAGCACTCTACTGTACTGTTCTCTGCTGTATAGCACTCTACAGTACTGTTCACTGTTGTAAAGCACTCTACTGTACTGTTCTCTGCTGTATAGCACTCTACTGTACTGTTCTCTGCTGTATAGCACCCTACTGTACTGTACGCTACTGTTCTCTGCTGTATAGCACTCTACTGTACTGTTCTCTGCTGTATAGCACTCTACTGTACTGTACTCTGCTGTATAGCACTCTACTGTACTGTACTCTGCTGTATAGCACTCTACTGTATTGTTCTCTGCTGTATAGCACTGTACTGAACGCTACTGTTCTCTGCTGTATAGCACTCTACTGTACTGTTCTCTGCTGTATAGCACCCTACTGTACTGTTCACTGCTGTATAGCACTCTACTGTACTGTTCTCTGCTGTATAGCACTCTACTGTACTGTTCTCTGCTGTATAGCACTCTACTGTACTGTTCACTGCTGTATAGCACTCTACTGTACTGTTCACTGCTGTATAGCACTCTACTGTTCTGTTCTCTGCTGTATAGCACTCTACTGTTCTGTTCACTGCTGTATAGCACTCTACTGTACTGTACTCTGCTGTATAGCACTCTACTGTACTGTTCACTGCTGTATAGCACTCTACTGTTCTGTTCTCTGCTGTATAGCACTCTACTGTACTGTTCACTGCTGTATAGCACTCTACTGTACTGTTCTCTGCTGTATAGCACTGTACTGTTCACTGCTGTATAGCACTCTACTGTTCTGTTCTCTGCTGTATAGCACTCTACTGTACTGTTCACTGCTGTATAGCACCCTACTGTACTGTTCACTGCTGTATAGCACTCTACTGTACTGTTCTCTGCTGTATAGTACTCTACTGTACTGTACGCTACTGTACTCTACTGTACTGTTCTCTGCTGTATAGCACTCTACTGTAATGTTCTCTGCTGTATAGCACTCTACTGTACTGTTCTCTGCTGTATAGCACTCTACTGTACTGTTCTCTGCTGTATAGCACCCTACTGTACTGTTCTCTGCTGTATAGCACTCTACTGTACTGTTCACTGCTGTATAGCACCCTACTGTACTGTTCACTGCTGTATAGCACTCTACTGTACTGTTCTCTGCTGTATAGTACTCTACTGTACTGTACTCTGCTGTATAGCACTCTACTGTACTGTTCTCTGCTGTATAGCACTCTACTGTACTGTTCTCTGCTGTATAGCACCCTACTGTACTGTACGCTACTGTTCTCTGCTGTATAGCACTCTATTGTACTGTTCACTGCTGTATAGCACTCTACTGTACTGTACGCTACTGTTCTCTGCTGTATAGCACTCTGCAGTACTGTTCTCTGCTGTATAGCACTCTACTGTACTGTTCTCTGCTGTATAGCACTCTACAGTACTGTTCACTGTTGTAAAGCACTCTACTGTACTGTTCTCTGCTGTATAGCACTCTACTGTACTGTTCTCTGCTGTATAGCACCCTACTGTACTGTACGCTACTGTTCTCTGCTGTATAGCACTCTACTGTACTGTTCTCTGCTGTATAGCACTCTACTGTACTGTACTCTGCTGTATAGCACTCTACTGTACTGTACTCTGCTGTATAGCACTCTACTGTATTGTTCTCTGCTGTATAGCACTGTACTGAACGCTACTGTTCTCTGCTGTATAGCACTCTACTGTACTGTTCTCTGCTGTATAGCACCCTACTGTACTGTTCACTGCTGTATAGCACTCTACTGTACTGTTCTCTGCTGTATAGCACTCTACTGTACTGTTCTCTGCTGTATAGCACTCTACTGTACTGTTCTCTGCTGTATAGCACTGTACTGTACGCTAGTGTTCTCTGCTGTATAGCACTCTACTGTACTGTTCTCTGCTGTATAGCACTCTACTGTACTGTTCTCTGCTGTATAGCACTCTACTGTACTGTTCTCTGCTGTATAGCACCCTACTGTACTGTTCTCTGCTGTATAGCACCCTACTGTACTGTTCTCTGCTGTATAGCACCCTACTGTACTGTTCTCTGCTGTATAGCACTCTACTGTACTGTTCTCTGCTGTATAGCACTCTACTGTACTGTACGCTACTGTACTCTACTGTACTGTTCTCTGCTGTATAGCACTCTACTGTAATGTTCTCTGCTGTATAGCACTCTACTGTAATGTTCTCTGCTGTATAGCACTGTACTGAACTGTTCGCTACTGTACTCTACTGTACTGTTCACTGCTGTATAGCACTCTACTGTACTGTTCACTGCTGTATAGCACTCTACTGTACTGTTCACTGCTGTATAGCACTCTACTGTTCTGTTCTCTGCTGTATAGCACTCTACTGTTCTGTTCACTGCTGTATAGCACTCTACTGTACTGTACTCTGCTGTATAGCACTCTACTGTACTGTTCACTGCTGTATAGCACTCTACTGTTCTGTTCTCTGCTGTATAGCACTCTACTGTACTGTTCACTGCTGTATAGCACTCTACTGTACTGTTCTCTGCTGTATAGCACTCTACTGTACTGTTCACTGCTGTCTAGCACTCTACTGTACTGTCCACTGCTGTATAGCACTCTACTGTACTGTTCACTGCTGTATAGCACTCTACTGTACTGTTCACTGCTGTATAGCACTCTACTGTTCTGTTCTCTGCTGTATAGCACTCTACTGTACTGTTCACTGCTGTATAGCACCCTACTGTACTGTTCACTGCTGTATAGCACTCTACTGTACTGTTCACTGCTGTATAGCACTCTCTGTACTGTTCACTGCTGTATGTTCTGTTCACTGCTGTATAGCACTCTACTGTTCTGTTCTCTGCTGTATAGCACTCTACTGTACTGTTCACTGCTGTATAGCACCCTACTGTACTGTTCACTGCTGTATAGCACTCTACTGTACTGTTCTCTGCTGTATAGCACTCTACTGTACTGTACACTACTGTACTCTACTGTACTGTTCTCTGCTGTATAGCACTCTACTGTAATGTTCTCTGCTGTATAGCACTCTACTGTACTGTTCTCTGCTGTATAGCACTCTACTGTACTGTTCTCTGCTGTATAGCACCCTACTGTACTGTTCTCTGCTGTATAGCAC
The DNA here is from genome assembly GCF_021184085.1 of Oncorhynchus gorbuscha. Taxonomy (NCBI): domain Eukaryota; kingdom Metazoa; phylum Chordata; class Actinopteri; order Salmoniformes; family Salmonidae; genus Oncorhynchus; species Oncorhynchus gorbuscha. The sequence goes on along the minus strand of NC_060187.1, from coordinate 21,321,813 downwards.
TCTACTGTACTGTTCACTGCTGTATAGCACCCTACTGTACTGTTCACTGCTGTATAGCACTCTACTGTACTGTTCTCTGCTGTATAGTACTCTACTGTACTGTACTCTGCTGTATAGCACTCTACTGTACTGTTCTCTGCTGTATAGCACTCTACTGTACTGTTCTCTGCTGTATAGCACCCTACTGTACTGTACGCTACTGTTCTCTGCTGTATAGCACTCTATTGTACTGTTCACTGCTGTATAGCACTCTACTGTACTGTACGCTACTGTTCTCTGCTGTATAGCACTCTGCAGTACTGTTCTCTGCTGTATAGCACTCTACTGTACTGTTCTCTGCTGTATAGCACTCTACAGTACTGTTCACTGTTGTAAAGCACTCTACTGTACTGTTCTCTGCTGTATAGCACTCTACTGTACTGTTCTCTGCTGTATAGCACCCTACTGTACTGTACGCTACTGTTCTCTGCTGTATAGCACTCTACTGTACTGTTCTCTGCTGTATAGCACTCTACTGTACTGTACTCTGCTGTATAGCACTCTACTGTACTGTACTCTGCTGTATAGCACTCTACTGTATTGTTCTCTGCTGTATAGCACTGTACTGAACGCTACTGTTCTCTGCTGTATAGCACTCTACTGTACTGTTCTCTGCTGTATAGCACCCTACTGTACTGTTCACTGCTGTATAGCACTCTACTGTACTGTTCTCTGCTGTATAGCACTCTACTGTACTGTTCTCTGCTGTATAGCACTCTACTGTACTGTTCTCTGCTGTATAGCACTGTACTGTACGCTAGTGTTCTCTGCTGTATAGCACTCTACTGTACTGTTCTCTGCTGTATAGCACTCTACTGTACTGTTCTGTGCTGTATAGCACTCTACTGTACTGTTCTCTGCTGTATAGCACCCTACTGTACTGTTCTCTGCTGTATAGCACCCTACTGTACTGTTCTCTGCTGTATAGCACCCTACTGTACTGTTCTCTGCTGTATAGCACTCTACTGTACTGTTCTCTGCTGTATAGCACTCTACTGTACTGTACGCTACTGTACTCTACTGTACTGTTCTCTGCTGTATAGCACTCTACTGTAATGTTCTCTGCTGTATAGCACTCTACTGTAATGTTCTCTGCTGTATAGCACTGTACTGAACTGTTCGCTACTGTACTCTACTGTACTGTTCACTGCTGTATAGCACTCTACTGTACTGTTCACTGCTGTATAGCACTCTACTGTACTGTTCACTGCTGTATAGCACTCTACTGTTCTGTTCTCTGCTGTATAGCACTCTACTGTTCTGTTCACTGCTGTATAGCACTCTACTGTACTGTACTCTGCTGTATAGCACTCTACTGTACTGTTCACTGCTGTATAGCACTCTACTGTTCTGTTCTCTGCTGTATAGCACTCTACTGTACTGTTCACTGCTGTATAGCACTCTACTGTACTGTTCTCTGCTGTATAGCACTCTACTGTACTGTTCACTGCTGTCTAGCACTCTACTGTACTGTCCACTGCTGTATAGCACTCTACTGTACTGTTCACTGCTGTATAGCACTCTACTGTACTGTTCACTGCTGTATAGCACTCTACTGTTCTGTTCTCTGCTGTATAGCACTCTACTGTACTGTTCACTGCTGTATAGCACCCTACTGTACTGTTCACTGCTGTATAGCACTCTACTGTACTGTTCTCTGCTGTATAGCACTCTACTGTACTGTACGCTACTGTACTCTACTGTACTGTTCTCTGCTGTATAGCACTCTACTGTAATGTTCTCTGCTGTATAGCACTCTACTGTACTGTTCTCTGCTGTATAGCACCCTACTGTACTGTTCTCTGCTGTATAGCACTCTACTGTACAGTTCACTGCTGTATAGCACCCTACTGTACTGTTCACTGCTGTATAGCACTCTACTGTACTGTTCTCTGCTGTATAGTACTCTACTGTACTGTACTCTGCTGTATAGCACTCTACTGTACTGTTCTCTGCTGTATAGCACTCTACTGTACTGTTCTCTGCTGTATAGCACCCTACTGTACTGTACGCTACTGTTCTCTGCTGTATAGCACTCTATTGTACTGTTCACTGCTGTATAGCACTCTACTGTACTGTACGCTACTGTTCTCTGCTGTATAGCACTCTGCAGTACTGTTCTCTGCTGTATAGCACTCTACTGTACTGTTCTCTGCTGTATAGCACTCTACAGTACTGTTCACTGTTGTAAAGCACTCTACTGTACTGTTCTCTGCTGTATAGCACTCTACTGTACTGTTCTCTGCTGTATAGCACTCTACTGTACTGTACTCTGCTGTATAGCACTCTACTGTACTGTTCTCTGCTGTATAGCACTCTACTGTACTGTACTCTGCTGTATAGCACTCTACTGTACTGTACTCTGCTGTATAGCACTCTACTGTATTGTTCTCTGCTGTATAGCACTGTACTGAACGCTACTGTTCTCTGCTGTATAGCACTCTACTGTACTGTTCTCTGCTGTATAGCACCCTACTGTACTGTTCACTGCTGTATAGCACTCTACTGTACTGTTCTCTGCTGTATAGCACTCTACTGTACTGTTCTCTGCTGTATAGCACTGTACTGTACTGTTCTCTGCTGTATAGCACTGTACTGTACGCTACTGTTCTCTGCTGTATAGCACTCTACTGTACTGTTCTCTGCTGTATAGCACTCTACTGTACTGTTCTCTGCTGTATAGCACTCTACTGTACTGTTCTCTGCTGTATAGCAGCTACTCTACTGTACTGCTGTATAGCACCCTACTGTACTGTTCTCTGCTGTATAGCACCCTACTGTACTGTTCTCTGCTGTATCTACTGTACTGTTCTCTGCTGTATAGCACTCTACTGTACTGTTCTCTGCTGTATAGCACTCTACTGTACTGTACGCTACTGTACTCTACTGTACTGTTCTCTGCTGTATAGCACTCTACTGTAATGTTCTCTGCTGTATAGCACTCTACTGTACTGTTCTCTGCTGTATAGCACCCTACTGTACTGTTCTCTGCTGTATAGCACTCTACTGTACTGTTCACTGCTGTATAGCACCCTACTGTACTGTTCACTGCTGTATAGCACTCTACTGTACTGTTCTCTGCTGTATAGTACTCTACTGTACTGTACTCTGCTGTATAGCACTCTACTGTACTGTTCTCTGCTGTATAGCACTCTACTGTACTGTTCTCTGCTGTATAGCACCCTACTGTACTGTACGCTACTGTTCTCTGCTGTATAGCACTCTATTGTACTGTTCACTGCTGTATAGCACTCTACTGTACTGTACTGTTCTCTGCTGTATAGCATTCTGCAGTACTGTTCTCTGCTGTATAGCACTCTACTGTACTGTCCTCTGCTGTATAGCACTCTACATTACTGTTCACTGTTGTAAAGCACTCTACTGTACTGTTCTCTGCTGTATAGCACTCTACTGTACTGTTCTCTGCTGTATAGCACCCTACTGTACTGTGCTACTGTTCTCTGCTGTATAGCACCCTACTGTACTGTTCTCTGCTGTATAGCACTCTACTGTACTGTACTCTGCTGTATAGCACTCTACTGTACTGTACTCTGCTGTATAGCACTCTACTGTATTGTTCTCTGCTGTATAGCACTGTACTGAACGCTACTGTTCTCTGCTGTATAGCACTCTACTGTACTGTTCTCTGCTGTATAGCACCCTACTGTACTGTTCTCTGCTGTATAGCACTCTACTGTACTGTTCACTGCTACTAGCACTCTACTGTACTGTTCTCTGTATAGCACTCTACTGTACTGTTCTCTGCTGTATAGCACTCTACTGTACTGTTCTCTGCTGTATAGCACTGTACTGTACTGTTCTCTGCTGTATAGCACTCTACTGTACTGTTCTCTGCTGTATAGCACTCTACTGTACTGTTCTCTGCTGTATAGCACTCTACTGTACTGTTCTCTGCTGTATAGCACTGTACTGTACGCTACTGTTCTCTGCTGTATAGCACTCTACTGTACTGTTCTCTGCTGTATAGCACTGTACTGTACGCTACTGTTCTCTGCTGTATAGCACTCTGCAGTACTGTTCTCTGCTGTATAGAACTCTACTGTACTGTACGCTACTGTTCTCTGCTGTATAGCACTCTACTGTACTGTTCTCTACTGTATGGCACTCTACTGTACTGTTCTCTGCTGTATAGCACTCTAATGTACTGTTCACTGTTCACTGCTGTATAACACTCTACTGTACTGTTCTCTGCTGTATAGCACTGTACTGTACGCTACTGTTCTCTGCTGTATAGCACTCTACTGTACTGTTCTCTGCTGTATGACACTCTACTGTACTGTTCTCTGCTGTATAGCACTCTAATGTACTGTTCACTGCTGTATAGCACTCTACTGTACTGTTCTCTGCTGTATAGCACTGTACTGTACTGTTCTCTGCTGTATAGCACTCTGCAGTACTGTTCTCTGCTGTATAGAACTCTACTGTACTGTACGCTACTGTATGGCACTCTACTGTACTGTTCTCTGCTGTATAGCACTCTAATGTACTGTTCACTGCTGTATAGCACCCTACTGTACTGTTCTCTGCTGTATAGCACTCTGCAGTACTGTTCTCTGCTGTATAGAACTCTACTGTACTGTACGCTACTGTTCTCTGCTGTATAGCACTCTACTGTACTGTTCTCTGCTATATAGCACTCTGTAGTACTGTTCTCTGCTGTATAGAACTCTACTGTACTGTACGCTACTGTTCTCTGCTGTATAGCACTCTACTGTACTGTTCTCTACTGTATGGCACTCTACTGTACTGTTCTCTGCTGTATAGCACTCTAATGTACTGTTCACTGCTGTATAGCACCCTACTGTACTGTTCTCTGCTGTATAGCACTCTACTGTACTCTGCTGTATAGCACTCTACTGTACTGTTCACTGCTGTATAGCACTACTGTACTGTACTCTGCTGTATAGCACTCTACTGTGCTGTTCTCTGCTGTATAGCACTCTACTGTAGTGTTCTCTGCTGTATAGCACTCTACTGTATTGTTCTCTGCTGTATAGCACTCTACTGTACTGTTCAGTGCTGTATAGCACTCTACTGTACTGTACTCTGCTGTATAGCACTCTACTGTACTGTTCACTGCTGTATAGCACTCTACTGTACTGTTCACTGCTGTATAGCAGTCTACTGTACTGTTCTCTGCTATATAGCACTCTACTGTACTGTTCACTGCTGTATAGCACTCTACTGTACTGTTCACTGCTGTATAGCAGTCTACTGTACTGTTCTCTGCTATATAGCACTCTACTGTACTGTTCTCTGCTGTATAGCACTCTACTGTACTGTTCACTGCTGTATAGCATTCTACTGTACTGTACTCTGCTGTATAGCACTCTGCAGTACTGTTCTCTGCTGTATAGAACTCTACTGTACTGTACGCTACTGTATGGCACTCTACTGTACTGTTCTCTGCTGTATAGCACTCTAATGTACTGTTCACTGCTGTATAGCACCCTACTGTACTGTTCTCTGCTGTATAGCACTCTGCAGTACTGTTCTCTGCTGTATAGAACTCTACTGTACTGTACGCTACTGTTCTCTGCTGTATAGCACTCTACTGTACTGTTCTCTGCTGTATAGCACTCTGCAGTACTGTTCTCTGCTGTATAGAACTCTACTGTACTGTACGCTACTGTTCTCTGCTGTATAGCACTCTACTGTACTGTTCTCTACTGTATGGCACTCTACTGTACTGTTCTCTGCTGTATAGCACTCTAATGTACTGTTCACTGCTGTATAGCACCCTACTGTACTGTTCTCTGCTGTATAGCACTCTACTGTACTCTGCTGTATAGCACTCTACTGTACTGTTCACTGCTGTATAGCACTACTGTACTGTACTCTGCTGTATAGCACTCTACTGTACTGTACTCTGCTGTATAGCACTCTACTGTAGTGTTCTCTGCTGTATAGCACTCTACTGTACTGTTCAGTGCTGTATAGCACTCTACTGTACTGTACTCTGCTGTATAGCACTCTACTGTACTGTTCACTGCTGTATAGCACTCTACTGTACTGTTCACTGCTGTATAGCAGTCTACTGTACTGTTCTCTGCTATATAGCACTCTACTGTACTGTTCTCTGCTGTATAGCACTCTACTGTACTGTTCTCTGCTGTATAGCACTCTACTGTACTGTTCTCTGCTGTATAGCACTCTACTGTACTGTTCTCTGCTGTATAGCACTCTACTGTACTGTTCTCTGCTGTATAGCACTCTACTGTACTGTACGCTACTGTACTCTACTGTACTGTTCTCTGCTGTATAGCACCCTACTGTACTGTTCTCTGCTGTATGGTACTCTACTGTACTTTTCACTGCTGTTTAGCACTCTACTGTACTGTTCACTGCTGTATAGCACTCTACTGTACTGTTCACTGCTGTATAGCAGTCTACTGTACTGTTCTCTGCTATATAGCACTCTACTGTACTGTTCTCTGCTGTATAGCACTCTACTGTACTGTTCACTGCTGTATAGCATTCTACTGTACTGTACTCTGCTGTATAGCACTCTGCAGTACTGTTCTCTGCTGTATAGAACTCTACTGTACTGTACGCTACTGTATGGCACTCTACTGTACTGTTCTCTGCTGTATAGCACTCTAATGTACTGTTCACTGCTGTATAGCACCCTACTGTACTGTTCTCTGCTGTATAGCACTCTGCAGTACTGTTCTCTGCTGTATAGAACTCTACTGTACTGTACGCTACTGTTCTCTGCTGTATAGCACTCTACTGTACTGTTCTCTGCTGTATAGCACTCTGCAGTACTGTTCTCTGCTGTATAGAACTCTACTGTACTGTACGCTACTGTTCTCTGCTGTATAGCACTCTACTGTACTGTTCTCTACTGTATGGCACTCTACTGTACTGTTCTCTGCTGTATAGCACTCTAATGTACTGTTCACTGCTGTATAGCACCCTACTGTACTGTTCTCTGCTGTATAGCACTCTACTGTACTCTGCTGTATAGCACTCTACTGTACTGTTCACTGCTGTATAGCACTACTGTACTGTACTCTGCTGTATAGCACTCTACTGTACTGTACTCTGCTGTATAGCACTCTACTGTAGTGTTCTCTGCTGTATAGCACTCTACTGTACTGTTCAGTGCTGTATAGCACTCTACTGTACTGTACTCTGCTGTATAGCACTCTACTGTACTGTTCACTGCTGTATAGCACTCTACTGTACTGTTCACTGCTGTATAGCAGTCTACTGTACTGTTCTCTGCTATATAGCACTCTACTGTACTGTTCTCTGCTGTATAGCACTCTACTGTACTGTTCTCTGCTGTATAGCACTCTACTGTACTGTTCTCTGCTGTATAGCACTCTACTGTACTGTTCTCTGCTGTATAGCACTCTACTGTACTGTTCTCTGCTGTATAGCACTCTACTGTACTGTCTCTGCTGTATGCACTCTACTGTACTGCACTCTACTGTACTACTGTACTGTTCTCTGCTGTATAGCACTCTACTGTACTGTTCTCTGCTGTATAGCACTCTACTGTACTGTACTCTGCTGTATAGCACTCTACTGTATTGTTCTCTGCTGTATAGCACTGTACTGAACGCTACTGTTCTCTGCTGTATAGCACTCTACTGTACTGTTCTCTGCTGTATAGCACCCTACTGTACTGTTCTCTGCTGTATAGCACTCTACTGTACTGTTCTCTGCTGTATAGCACTCTACTGTACTGTTCTCTGCTGTATAGCACTGTACTGTACTGTTCTCTGCTGTATAGCACTCTACTGTACTGTTCTCTGCTGTATAGCACTGTACTGTACGCTACTGTTCTCTGCTGTATAGCACTCTACTGTACTGTTCTCTGCTGTATAGCACTCTACTGTACTGTTCTCTGCTGTATAGCACTCTACTGTACTGTTCTCTGCTGTATAGCACTGTACTGTACGCTACTGTTCTCTGCTGTATAGCACTCTACTGTACTGTTCTCTGCTGTATAGCACTGTACTGTACGCTACTGTTCTCTGCTGTATAGCACTCTGCAGTACTGTTCTCTGCTGTATAGAACTCTACTGTACTGTACGCTACTGTTCTCTGCTGTATAGCACTCTACTGTACTGTTCTCTACTGTATGGCACTCTACTGTACTGTTCTCTGCTGTATAGCACTCTAATGTACTGTTCACTGTTCACTGCTGTATAACACTCTACTGTACTGTTCTCTGCTGTATAGCACTCTACTGTACTGTTCTCTGCTGTATAGCACTCTACTGTACTGTTCTCTGCTGTATGACACTCTACTGTACTGTTCTCTGCTGTATAGCACTCTAATGTACTGTTCACTGCTGTATAGCACTCTACTGTACTGTTCTCTGCTGTATAGCACTGTACTGTACTGTTCTCTGCTGTATAGCACTCTGCAGTACTGTTCTCTGCTGTATAGAACTCTACTGTACTGTACGCTACTGTATGGCACTCTACTGTACTGTTCTCTGCTGTATAGCACTCTAATGTACTGTTCACTGCTGTATAGCACCCTACTGTACTGTTCTCTGCTGTATAGCACTCTGCAGTACTGTTCTCTGCTGTATAGAACTCTACTGTACTGTACGCTACTGTTCTCTGCTGTATAGCACTCTACTGTACTGTTCTCTGCTATATAGCACTCTGTAGTACTGTTCTCTGCTGTATAGAACTCTACTGTACTGTACGCTACTGTTCTCTGCTGTATAGCACTCTACTGTACTGTTCTCTACTGTATGGCACTCTACTGTACTGTTCTCTGCTGTATAGCACTCTAATGTACTGTTCACTGCTGTATAGCACCCTACTGTACTGTTCTCTGCTGTATAGCACTCTACTGTACTCTGCTGTATAGCACTCTACTGTACTGTTCACTGCTGTATAGCACTACTGTACTGTACTCTGCTGTATAGCACTCTACTGTACTGTTCTCTGCTGTATAGCACTCTACTGTGCTGTTCTCTGCTGTATAGCACTCTACTGTACTGTTCTCTGCTGTATAGCACTCTACTGTATTGTTCTCTGCTGTATAGCACTCTACTGTACTGTTCAGTGCTGTATAGCACTCTACTGTACTGTACTCTGCTGTATAGCACTCTACTGTACTGTTCACTGCTGTATAGCACTCTACTGTACTGTTCACTGCTGTATAGCACTCTACTGTACTGTTCTCTGCTATATAGCACTCTACTGTACTGTTCTCTGCTGTATAGCACTCTACTGTACTGTTCACTGCTGTATAGCAGTCTACTGTACTGTTCTCTGCTATATAGCACTCTACTGTACTGTTCTCTGCTGTATAGCACTCTACTGTACTGTTCACTGCTGTATAGCATTCTACTGTACTGTACTCTGCTGTATAGCACTCTGCAGTACTGTTCTCTGCTGTATAGAACTCTACTGTACTGCTACTGTATGGCACTCTACTGTACTGTTCTCTGCTGTATAGCACTCTAATGTACTGTTCACTGCTATAGAACTCTACTGTACTGTACTGTTCTCTGCTGTATAGCACTCTACTGTACTGTTCTCTGCTGTATAGCACTCTGCTGTACTGTTCTCTGCTGTATAGAACTCTACTGTACTGTACGCTACTGTTCTCTGCTGTATAGCACTCTACTGTACTGTTCTCTGCTGTATGGCACTCTACTGTACTGTTCTCTGCTGTATAGCACTCTAATGTACTGTTACTGCTGTATAGCACCCTACTGTACTGTTCTCTGCTGTATAGCACTCTACTGTACTCTGCTGTATAGCACTCTACTGTACTGTTCTCTGCTGTATAGCACTACTGTACTGTACTGTATAGCACTCTACTGTACTGTACTCTGCTGTATAGCACTCTACTGTACTGTTCTCTGCTGTATAGCACTCTACTGTACTGTTCTGCTGTATAGCACTCTACTGTACTGTACTCTGCTGTATAGCACTCTACTGTACTGTTCACTGCTGTATAGCACTCTACTGTACTGTTACTGTATAGCAGTCTACTGTACTGTTCTCTGCTGTATAGCACTCTACTGTACTGTTCTCTGCTGTATAGCACTCTACTGTACTGTTCTCTGCTGTATAGCACTCTACTGTACTGTTCTCTGCTGTATAGCACTCTACTGTACTGTTCTCTGCTGTATAGCACTCTACTGTACTGTTCTCTGCTGTATAGCACTCTACTGTACTGTACGCTACTGTCTACTGTACTGTTCTCTGCTGTATAGCACCTACTGTACTGTTCTCTGCTGTATGTATACTGTACTTTTCACTGCTAGCACTCTACTGTACTGTTCACTGCTGTATAGCACTCTACTGTACTGTTCACTGCTGTATAGCAGTCTACTGTACTGTTCTCTGCTATATAGCACTCTACTGTACTGTTCTCTGCTGTATAGCACTCTACTGTACTGTTCTCTGCTGTATAGCACTCTGCTGTACTGTTCTCTGCTGTATAGCACTCTGCAGTACTGTTCTCTGCTGTATAGAACTCTACTGTACTGTACGCTACTGTATGGCACTCTACTGTACTGTTCTCTGCTGTATAGCACTCTAATGTACTGTTCACTGCTGTATAGCACCCTACTGTACTGTTCTCTGCTGTATAGCACTCTGCAGTACTGTTCTCTGCTGTATAGAACTCTACTGTACTGTACGCTACTGTTCTCTGCTGTATAGCAGTCTACTGTACTGTTCTCTGCTATATAGCACTCTAATGTACTGTTCACTGCTGTATAGCACTCTACTGTACTGTTCTCTGCTGTATAGCACTGTACTGTACTGTTCTCTACTGTATGGCACTCTACTGTACTGTTCTCTGCTGTATAGCACTCTAATGTACTGTTCACTGCTGTATAGCACCCTACTGTACTGTTCTCTGCTGTATAGCACTCTACTGTACTCTGCTGTATAGCACTCTACTGTACTGTTCACTGCTGTATAGCACTACTGTACTGTACTCTGCTGCACTCTACTGTACTGTACTCTGCTGTATAGCACTCTACTGTACTGTTCTCTGCTGTATAGCACTCTACTGTACTGTTCTCTGCTGTATAGCACTCTACTGTACTGTTCTCTGCTGTATAGCACTCTACTGTACTGTTCTCTGCTGTATAGCACTCTACTGTACTGTTCACTGCTGTATAGCACTCTACTGTACTGTACTCTGCTGTATAGCACTCTACTGTACTGTTCTCTGCTGTATAGCACTCTACTGTACTGTTCTCTGCTGTATAGCACTCTACTGTACTGTTCTCTGCTGTATAGCACTCTACTGTACTGTTCACTGCTGTATAGCACTCTACTGTACTGTTCACTGCTGTATAGCAGTCTACTGTACTGTTCTCTGCTATATAGCACTCTACTGTACTGTTCTCTGCTGTATAGCACTCTACTGTACTGTTCACTGCTGTATAGCACTCTACTGTACTGTTCTCTGCTGTATAGCACTCTACTGTACTGTTCTCTGCTGTATAGAACTCTACTGTACTGTACGCTGCTGTATGCACTCTCTGTACTGTTCTCTGCTGTATAGCACTCTGTACTGTTCACTGCTGTATGGCACTCTACTGTACTGTTCTCTGCTGTATAGCACTCTGCTGTACTGTTCTCTGCTGTATAGAACTCTACTGTACTGTGCTACTGTTCTCTGCTGTATAGCACTCTACTGTACTGTTCTCTGCTGTATAGCACTCTGCAGTACTGTTCTCTGCTGTATAGAACTCTACTGTACTGTACGCTACTGTTCTCTGCTGTATAGCACTCTACTGTACTGTTCTCTACTGTATGGCACTCTACTGTACTGTTCTCTGCTGTATAGCACTCTAATGTACTGTTCACTGCTGTATAGCACCCTACTGTACTGTTCTCTGCTGTATAGCACTCTACTGTACTCTGCTGTATAGCACTCTACTGTACTGTTCACTGCTGTATAGCACTACTGTACTGTACTCTGCTGTATAGCACTCTACTGTACTGTACTCTGCTGTATAGCACTCTACTGTAGTGTTCTCTGCTGTATAGCACTCTCTGTACTGTTCAGTGCTGTATAGCACTCTACTGTACTGTACTCTGCTGTATAGCACTCTACTGTACTGTTCACTGCTGTATAGCACTCTACTGTACTGTTCACTGCTGTATAGCAGTCTACTGTACTGTTCTCTGCTATATAGCACTCTACTGTACTGTTCTCTGCTGTATAGCACTCTACTGTACTGTTCTCTGCTGTATAGCACTCTACTGTACTGTTCTCTGCTGTATAGCACTCTACTGTACTGTTCTCTGCTGTATAGCACTCTACTGTACTGTTCTCTGCTGTATAGCACTCTACTGTACTGTACGCTACTGTACTCTACTGTACTGTTCTCTGCTGTATAGCACCCTACTGTACTGTTCTCTGCTGTATGGTACTCTACTGTACTTTTCACTGCTGTTTAGCACTCTACTGTACTGTTCACTGCTGTATAGCACTCTACTGTACTGTTCACTGCTGTATAGCAGTCTACTGTACTGTTCTCTGCTATATAGCACTCTACTGTACTGTTCTCTGCTGTATAGCACTCTACTGTACTGTTCACTGCTGTATAGCATTCTACTGTACTGTACTCTGCTGTATAGCACTCTGCAGTACTGTTCTCTGCTGTATAGAACTCTACTGTACTGTACGCTACTGTATGGCACTCTACTGTACTGTTCTCTGCTGTATAGCACTCTAATGTACTGTTCACTGCTGTATAGCACCCTACTGTACTGTTCTCTGCTGTATAGCACTCTGCAGTACTGTTCTCTGCTGTATAGAACTCTACTGTACTGTACGCTACTGTTCTCTGCTGTATAGCACTCTACTGTACTGTTCTCTGCTGTATAGCACTCTGCAGTACTGTTCTCTGCTGTATAGAACTCTACTGTACTGTACGCTACTGTTCTCTGCTGTATAGCACTCTACTGTACTGTTCTCTACTGTATGGCACTCTACTGTACTGTTCTCTGCTGTATAGCACTCTAATGTACTGTTCACTGCTGTATAGCACCCTACTGTACTGTTCTCTGCTGTATAGCACTCTACTGTACTCTGCTGTATAGCACTCTACTGTACTGTTCACTGCTGTATAGCACTACTGTACTGTACTCTGCTGTATAGCACTCTACTGTACTGTACTCTGCTGTATAGCACTCTACTGTAGTGTTCTCTGCTGTATAGCACTCTACTGTACTGTTCAGTGCTGTATAGCACTCTACTGTACTGTACTCTGCTGTATAGCACTCTACTGTACTGTTCACTGCTGTATAGCACTCTACTGTACTGTTCACTGCTGTATAGCAGTCTACTGTACTGTTCTCTGCTATATAGCACTCTACTGTACTGTTCTCTGCTGTATAGCACTCTACTGTACTGTTCTCTGCTGTATAGCACTCTACTGTACTGTTCTCTGCTGTATAGCACTCTACTGTACTGTTCTCTGCTGTATAGCACTCTACTGTACTGTTCTCTGCTGTATAGCACTCTACTGTACTGTACGCTACTGTACTCTACTGTACTGTTCTCTGCTGTATAGCACCCTACTGTACTGTTCTCTGCTGTATGGTACTCTACTGTACTTTTCACTGCTGTTTAGCACTCTACTGTACTGTTCTCTGCTGTATAGCACTCTACTGTACTGTTCACTGCTGTATAGCACTCTACTGTACTGTTCACTGCTGTATAGCAGTCTACTGTACTGTTCTCTGCTGTATAGCACTCTACTGTACTGTTCTCTGCTGTATAGCACTCTACTGTACTGTTCTCTGCTGTATAGCACTCTACTGTACTGTACGCTACTGTACTCTACTGTACTGTTCACTGCTGTATAGCACCCTACTGTACTGTTCTCTGCTGTATAGCACTCTACTGTACTGTTCTCTGCTGTATAGCACTCTACTGTACTGTTCTCTGCTGTATAGCACTCTACTGTACTGTTCACTGCTGTATGGTACTCTACTGTACTGTTCACTGCTGTATGGCACTCTACTGTACTGTTCACTGCTGTATAGCACCCTACTGTACTGTACGCTACTGTACTCTACTGTACTGTTCTCTGCTGTATAGCACTCTACTGTACTGTTCACTGCTGTATAGCACCCTACTGTACTGTTCTCTGCTGTATAGCACTCTACTGTACTGTTCTCTGCTGTATAGCACTGTACTGTACGCTACTGTTCTCTGCTGTATAGCACTCTACTGTACTGTTCTCTGCTGTATGACACTCTACTGTACTGTTCTCTGCTGTATAGCACTCTACTGTACTGTTCTCTGCTGTATAGCACTCTAATGTACTGTTCTCTGCTGTATAGCACTCTACTGTACTGTTCTCTGCTGTATAGCACTGTACTGTACTGTTCTCTGCTGTATAGCACTCTACTGTACTGTTCTCTGCTGTATAGACACTCTACTGTACTGTTACGCTGTATGGCACTCTACTGTACTGTTCTCTGCTGTATAGCACTCTAATGTACTGTTCTCTGCTGTATAGCACTCTACTACTGTACTGTTCTCTGCTGTATAGCACTCTACTGTACTGTTCTCTACTGTATGGCACTCTACTGTACTGTTCTCTGCTGTATAGCACTCTACTGTACTGTTCACTGCTGTATAGCTCTGCTGTATAGCACTCTACTGCACTCTACTGTCTCTGCTGTATAGCACTCTGCTGTACTGTTCTCTGCTGTATAGCACTACTGTACTGAACTCTGCTGTATAGCACTCTACTGTACTGTTCTCTGCTGTATAGCACTCTACTGTACTGTTCTCTGCTGTATAGCACTCTACTGTACTGTTCTCTGCTGTATAGCACTCTACTGTACTGTTCTCTGCTGTATAGCACTCTACTGTACTGTTCAGTGCTGTATAGCACTCTACTGTACAGTTCACTGCTGTATAGCACTCTACTGTACTGTTCACTGCTGTATAGCAGTCTACTGTACTGTTCTCTGCTGTATAGCACTCTACTGTACTGTTCTCTGCTGTATAGCACTCTACTGTACTGTTCACTGCTGTATAGCACTCTACTGTACTGTTCTCTGCTGTATAGCACTCTACTGTACTGTTCTCTGCTGTATAGCACTCTACTGTACTGTTCACTGCTGTATAGCATTCTACTGTACTGTTCTCTGCTGTATAGCACTCTGCAGTACTGTTCTCTGCTGTATAGAACTCTACTGTACTGTTCGCTGCTGTATAGCACTCTACTGTACTGTTCTCTGCTGTATAGCACTCTAATGTACTGTTCACTGCTGTATAGCACCCTACTGTACTGTTCTCTGCTGTATAGCACTCTAATGTACTGTTCACTGCTGTATAGAACTCTACTGTACTGTACGCTACTGTTCTCTGCTGTATAGCACTCTACTGTACTGTTCTCTGCTGTATAGCACTCTGCAGTACTGTTCTCTGCTGTATAGAACTCTACTGTACTGTACGCTACTGTTCTCTGCTGTATAGCACTCTACTGTACTGTTCTCTGCTGTATGGCACTCTACTGTACTGTTCTCTGCTGTATAGCACTCTAATGTACTGTTCACTGCTGTATAGCACCCTACTGTACTGTTCTCTGCTGTATAGCACTCTACTGTGTTCTCTGCTGCTGTATAGATTACTGTACTGTTACTGCTGTATAGCGCTACTGTACTGCTTCTCTGCTGTATGCACTAGCACTACTGTACTGTTCTCTGCTGTATAGCACTCTACTGTACTGTTCTCTGCTGTATAGCACTCTACTGTAGTGTTCTCTGCTGTATAGCACTCTACTGTACTGTTCTCTGCTGTATAGCACTCTACTGTACTGTACTCTGCTGTATAGCACTCTACTGTACTGTTCTCTGCTGTATAGCACTCTACTGTACTGTTCACTGCTGTATAGCAGTCTACTGTACTGTTCTCTGCTGTATAGCACTCTACTGTACTGTTCTCTGCTGTATAGCACTCTACTGTACTGTTCACTGCTGTATAGCACTCTACTGTACTGTTCTCTGCTGTATAGCACTCTACTGTACTGTTCTCTGCTGTATAGCACCCTACTGTACTGTTCTCTGCTGTATAGCACTCTACTGTACTGTACACTGCTGTATAGCACTCTACTGTACTGTTCTCTGCTGTATAGCACTCTACTGTACTGTTCTCTGCTGTATAGCCCTCTACTGTACTGTTCTCTGCTGTATAGCACTCTACTGTACTGTTCACTGCTGTATAGCACTCTACTGTACTGTTCACTGCTGTATAGCAGTCTACTGTACTGTTCTCTGCTGTATAGCACTCTACTGTACTGTTCTCTGCTGTATAGCACTCTACTGTACTGTTCTCTGCTGTATAGCACTCTACTGTACTGTTCTCTGCTGTATAGCACTCTACTGTACTGTTCTCTGCTGTATGGTACTCTACTGTACTGTTCACTGCTGTTTAGCACTCTACTGTACTGTTCTCTGCTGTATAGCACTCTACTGTACTGTACGCTACTGTACTCTACTGTACTGTTCTCTGCTGTATAGCACTCTACTGTACTGTTCTCTGCTGTATAGCACTCTACTGTACTGTTCTCTGCTGTATAGCACTCTACTGTACTGTTCTCTGCTGTATAGCACTCTACTGTACTGTTCTCTGCTGTATAGCACTCTACTGTACTGTTCACTGCTGTATGGCACTCTACTGTACTGTTCACTGCTGTATAGCACCCTACTGCACTGTCTACTGTACTGTTCTCTGCTGTATAGCACTCTACTGTACTGTTCACTGCTGTATAGCACTCTACTGTACTGTTCTCTGCTGTATAGCACTCTACTGTACTGTTCACTGCTGTATAGCACCCTACTGTACTGTTCTCTGCTGTATAGCACTCTACTGTACTGTTCTCTGCTGTATAGCACCCTACTGTACTGTTCTCTGCTGTATAGCACTCTACTGTACTGTTCTCTGCTGTATAGCACTCTACTGTACTGTTCTCTGCTGTATAGCACTCTGTACTGTACTGTTCTGTTCTCTGCTGTATAGCACTCTACTGTACTGTTCTCTGCTGTATAGCACTCTACTGTACTGTTCTCTGCTGTACTGTACTGTACGCTACTGTACTCTACTGTACTGTTCTCTGCTGTATAGCACTCTACTGTACTGTTCTCTGCTGTATGGTACTCTACTGTACTGTTCACTGCTGTATGGCACTCTACTGTACTGTTCTCTGCTGTATAGCACCCTACTGTACTGTACGCTATGTACTCTACTGTACTGTTCTCTGCTGTATAGCACTCTACTGTACTGTTCTCTGCTGTATAGCACTCTACTGTACTGTTCTCTGCTAGCACTCTACTGTACTGTTGTATAGCACTCTACTGTACTGTTCTCTGCTGTATAGCACTACTACTGTACTGTTCTCTGCTGTATAGCTGTACTGTTCTCTGCTGTATCTACTGTACTGTTCTCTGCTGTATAGCACTCTACTGTACTGTTCTCTGCTGTATAGCACTCTACTGTACTGTTCTCTGCTGTATAGCACTCTACTGTACTGTTCTCTGCTGTATAGCACTCTACTGTACTGTTCACTGCTGTATAGCACTCTACTGTACTGTTCTCTGCTGTATAGCACTCTACTGTACTGTTCTCTGCTGTATAGCACTCTACTGTACTGTTCTCTGCTGTATAGCACTGCTACTGTACTGTACTGTACTGCTAGCACTCTACTCTACTGTACTGTTCACTGCTGTATAGCACCCTACTGTACTGTTCTCTGCTGTATAGCTACTGTACTCTACTGTACTGTTCACTGCTGCTGTTAGCACTCTACTGTACTGTTCTCTGCTGTATAGCACTCTCTACTGTACTGCACTACTACTGTAGCACTCTACTGTGCTGTATAGCACTCTACTGTACTGTTCTCTGCTGTATAGCACTCTACTGTACTGTTCTCTGCTGTATAGCACTCTACTGTACTGTTCTCTGCTGTATAGCACTCTACTGTACTGTTCTCTGCTGTATAGCACTCTACTGTACTGTTCTCTGCTACTGTACTGTTCTCTGCTGTACTGTTCTCTGCTGTATAGCACTCTACTGTACACTGCTGTTAGCACTCTACTGTACTGTTCTCTGCTGTATAGCACTCTACTGTACTGTTCTCTGTATAGCACTCTACTGTACTGTTCTCTGCTGTATAGCACTCTACTGTACTGTTCTCTGCTGTATAGCACTCTACTGTACTGTTTCTCTGCTGTATAGCACTCTACTGTACTGTTCTCTGCTGTATAGCACTCTACTGTACTGTTCTCTGCTGTATAGCACTCTACTGTACTGTTCTCTGCTGTATAGCACTCTACTGTACTGTTCACTGCTGTATGGTAATCTACTGTACTGTTCACTGCTGTATGGCACTCTACTGTACTGTTCACTGCTGTATAGCACCCTACTGTACTGTTCTCTGCTGTATAGCACCCTACTGTAGCACTCTACTGTACTGTTCTACTGTACTGTTACGCTACTGTACTCTACTGTATAGCTGTACTGTTCTGCTGTATAGCACTCTACTGTACTGTTCTCTGCTGTATAGCACTCTACTGTACTGTTCTCTGCTGTATAGCACTCTACTGTACTGTTCTCTGCTGTATAGCACTCTACTGTACTGTTCTCTGCTGTATAGCACTCTACTGTACTGTTCTCTGCTGTATAGCACTCTACTGTACTGTTCTCTGCTCTATAGCACTCTACTGTACTGTTCTCTGCTGTATAGCACTCTCTGTACTGTTACTGCACCTCTACTGTACTGTTCTCTGCTGTATAGCACTCTACTGTACTGTTCTCTGCTGTATAGCACCCTACTGTACTGTTCTCTGCTGTATAGCACTCTACTGTACTGTTCACTGCTGTATGGCACTCTACTGTACTGTTCACTGCTGTATAGCACTCTACTGTACTGTTCTCTGCTGTATGGCACTCTACTGTACTGTTCACTGCTGTATAGCACTCTACTGTACGGTTCACTGCTGTATAGCACTCTACTGTACGGTTCACTGCTGTATAGCACTCTACTGTACTGTTCTCTGCTGTATAGCACTCTACTGTACTGTTCTCTGCTGTATAGCACTCTACTGTACTGTTCTCTGCTGTATAGCACTCTACTGTACTGTTCTCTGCTGTATAGCACTCTACTGTACTGTTCTCTGCTGTATAGCACTCTACTGTACTGTTCTCTGCTGTATAGCACTCCACTGTACTGTTCTCTGCTGTATAGCACTCTACTGTACTGTTCTCTGCTGTATAGCACTCTACTGTACTGTTCTCTGCTGTATAGCACTCTACTGTACTGTTCACTGCTGTATAGCACTCTACTGTACTGTTCTCTGCTGTATAGCACTGTACTGTTCTCTGCTGTATAGCACTCTACTGTACTGTTCTCTGCTGTATAGCACTCTACTGTACTGTTCTCTGCTGTATAGCACTCTACTGTACTGTTCTCTGCTGTATAGCACTCTACTGTACTGTCAGCCAAACAAGCATGGTGCAGTGTCGCTCGCAATGTCGTTTTCAACACAACAAGGACAGCTCCTTGTCGTTCGCCCTGACAGTCGACGTACGCCCATGCCACATAAAAATGGTAGCATGCCGTATCACCCCTTTTGTAGAAATATAATATCAATGACTGTTCAAACAATAAACCAAACAACATTGTAGCCTTATAAGAATCCCCCCGAAATGTATTTTGTTTAGAAGTAATAACTAGTGATTCCAATCTACTTATAATAAGAAGCTGTGAGACGTGCTTTTTCTCCACAACCAAAACACAACTTTTTGGGGGGGAGCTGATTTGTGAGTGAATACATTAAAGCTGCATATCAAACTGGGATAACTTTGTAGGTTACACTGGCATGTATAATCATATTTGCTAGGGAATATTATTTACTAAATAAATGAGATGATTTCACATGGCAATGTTGGAAGCTTATCAACTTAAAAATCGAGATTGCTATCTTGGTTGAGATTGGCATGAAAAAAACAGCCTATTTTGCATTAATAACTAAATATAATCTCAGTGACATATCAAACAATAAACCAAACAACATTGGGGCCTTAAGGAATCCCCAAAAGATGCATTTAGTTTAGAACTGATAATATTGTTCTAGGCTAAAAAATACATTCTGACATTCTATTGTTGAACTTATATAGGAGCAAATACATCATAGCATCATATGGAATTAGGATAATGTTGTAGGATACACTGGCAAGTATATGAATATTTACCAGGGCACATGATATGATTATGAATTTGATTATTTCACATGGAGATGTGGGAAACTAAAAGGATAGCTAGATTGCATTGTTTAGCCAACTTGCTAGCAAGGAAAGACAACAAATGAGAAAACAACAAGAAAACCTAAGAATTTGACCAAAAATGTATTTTGTTTAGAAGCAATAACTATTCATTGCAGGGTTTTGCGAAATGTTAGATCCTGCTGTAGCCAACTAACATTAGCTAGCCATATGCTTTTTTCTCCACGACCAGAACATAATGTTCTGTTCTTAGATGATATCAGAATGAATACACAATCAGCAAATCAAACTGGGATAATGTTTTAGGTTACACCAGCATGTATAGGCATATTTGCCAGGCATATTTTTAAAATTATAAATCTGATTATTTCACATGGAGATGTGGGAATCTAAAAAGGCTAGCTAGCTTGCTATGTTTTTAGCCAGGAAGGCGACTCTTCCTTGTTTTCACAAAATGAAAAGACAAAAAGAAAATACTTTCCTATGCTATCGCCTCCTGGTGAACGGGAGTGGGACCGGTGAGGATATCATGCTACTAAAAGGTGTCCGCTACTCCAAACATCCCACTCTACCCACATGCAAGCACGCAGATCAGTGGAGTAGAGCTTGTTGTAGTAACCTTCACTCACTCTCTCGCCTCCTGTTCCCAGTAAGAGCTTTCTTCAACTTGATGAGATAAAACTTATCAATATGAATCACATCATCGGTCTCGCTGACGCCACCTCACTGACAGGTATCAGGGAAATGATTTATCACTTAAGTGCATGAAGGCATCTTTACACACAGTGATTCAGCTTGATGTGTTTGCCCTCTGAGCCGCAGCTAACATCTTTAATTTTCTCAAGCTGTCGCATCCATTACAGCGTGGAAATGGAATCAGGAAGCGGCAGACACCGTTGATTGCGTCCCAAATGTCATCCTATTCACTATGTAGTGCTTTACTTGTCACCAGGGCCCATAGGGCTCTGGTGAAAAGTAGTGCACTATGTCGGAATAGTGTGCCATTTGGAATGTACAGGATGCCTATTGTTGGACTCACTGCCACCTGCACTGTGCATTCCTTGAGAGAAGAGATGGGAGAGAAGAGTGAGAGGCATTTAACACAGAAATGATCTTAGAATAGAATCACTGTGACAGTGTATTTTGGGTCTGATGGAGCAGGATGTCAGTGTGTGTGTGTGTTGTGTGTGTGTGTGTGTGTGTGTGTGTGTGTGTGTGTGTGTGTGTGTGTGTGTGTGTGTGTGTGTGTGTGTGTGTGTGGCACGTGTTGACACTAACATTCACCCACATACAGATGGGTGTCATTCACCTTTGCAGATAATAGGTGCTTACATAGATGGTGTTTACAGTAGAAAGCTCAATATGGATACACTGTAGCTCTCCCACTCACTGTTAGTGTTTACCTTAACCACCACCTACCTCCTCACTATCTATCTATCTATCTATCTATCTATCTATCTATCTATCTATCTATTTCAGTGACAGTGTGAATGTGATCAATGACACTGCTCTAGCTATCACTTTCTCTTTCATACTTAACTCCTCCCATCTCTTTTTCTCCTCTGCCGTCCCTTCTTCCTCCCACCCATTCCCACTCACCCCCTCGCTCTCTCTCTGTCCCTGCCCACACTATCTGTCTCTCTCCTTCTTTTCCCTTCCCTGCTCTCTGTCCCTCTCTCACCCCTCGCTCTCTCTCTGTCCCTGCCCACACTATCTGTCTCTCTCCTTCTTCCCCCCTGCTCTCTCTCTCACCCCTCGCTCTCTCTCTGTCCCTGCCCACACTATCTGTCTCTCTCCTTCTTTCCCTTCCCTCTCTCTCTCTCACCCCCTCGCTCTCTCTCTGTCTGTCCCTGCCCACACTATCTGTCTCTCTCCTTCTTTCCCTTCCCTGCTCTCTGTCTCACCTCCTTGCTCTCTCTCTGTCCCTGCCCACACTATCTGTCTCTCTCCTTCTTTCCCTTCCCTGCTCTCTCTCTCACCCCCTCGCTCTCTCTTTGTCCCTGCCCACACTATCTGTCTCTCTCCTTCTTTCCCTTCCCTGCTCTCTGTCTCACCTCCTTGCTCTCTCTCTGTCCCTGCCCACACTATCTGTCTCTCTCCTTCTTCCCCCCCTGCTCTCTCTCTCACCCCCTCGCTCTCTCTCTGTCCCTGCCCACACTATCTGTCTCTCTCCTTCTTTCCCTTCCCTTCTCTCTCTCTCACCTCCTCGCTCTCTCTCTGTCCCTGCCCACACTATCTGTCTCTCTCCTTCTTCCCCCTGCTCTCTCTCACCCCCTCGCTCTCTCTCTGTCCCTGCCCACACTATCTGTCTCTCTCCTTCTTCCCCCCTGCTCTCTCTCTCACCCCCTCGCTCTCTCTCTGTCCCTGCCCACACTATCTGTCTCTCTCCTTCTTTCCCTCCCCTTCTCTCTCTCTCACCCCTCGCTCTCTCTCTGTCCCTGCCCACACTATCTGTCTCTCTCCTTCTTCCCCCTGCTCTCTCTCTCACCCCCTCGCTCTCTCTCTGTCCCTGCCTACACTATCTGTCTCTCTCCTTCTTTCCCTTCCCTTCTCTCTCTCTCACCTCCTCGCTCTCTCTCTGTCCCTGCCCACACTATGTCTCTCTCCTTCTTCCCCCTGCTCTCTCTCTCACCCCCTCGCTCTCTCTCTGTCCCTGCCCACACTATCTGTCTCTCTCCTTCTTCCCCCCCTGCTCTCTCTCTCGCCCCCTCGCTCTCTCTCTGTCCCTGCCCACACTATCTGTCTCTCTCCTTCTTTCCCTCCCCTTCTCTCTCTCTCACCCCCTCGCTCTCTCTCTGTCCCTGCCTACACTATCTGTCTCTCTCCTTCTTCCCCCTGCTCTCTCTCTCACCCCCTCGCTCTCTCTCTGTCCCTGCCCACACTATCTGTCTCTCTCCTTCTTCCCCCTGCTCTCTCTCTCCCCCTCGCTCCCTCTCTGTCCCTGCCCACACTATCTGTCTCTCCTTCTTTCCCTCCCCTTCTCTCTCTCTCACCCCCTCGCTCTCTCTCTGTCCCTGCCCACACTATCTGTCTCTCCTTCTTTCCCTCCCCTGCTCTCTCTCTCACCCCCTCGCTCTCTCTCTGTCCCCCTCGCTCTCTCTCTGTCCCTGCCCACACTATCTGTCTCTCTCCTTCTTTCCCTCCCCTGCTCTCTCTCTCACCCCCTCGCTCTCTCTCTGTCCCTGCCCACACTGTCTCTCTCCTTCTTTCCCTCCCCTGCTCTCTCTCTCCCCCTCGCTCCCTCTCTGTCCCTGCCCACACTATCTGTCTCTCTCCTTCTTCCCCCTGCTCTCTCTCTCACCCCCTCGCTCCCTCTCTGTCCCTGCCCAAACTATCTGTCTCTCCTTCTTTCCCTCCCCTTCTCTCTCTCTCACCCCCTCGCTCTCTCTCTGTCCCTGCCCACACTATCTGTCTCTCCTTCTTTCCCTCCCCTGCTCTCTCTCTCACCCCCTTGCTCTCTCTCTGTCCCCCTCGCTCTCTCTCTGTCCCTGCCCCCACTGTCTGTCTCTCTCCTTCTTTTCCCTTCCCTGCTCTGTCCCTCTCTCTCCCCCCTCCCGCTCCCTCTCTGTCCTCTGCCCACACTATCTGTCTCTCTCCTTCTTCCCCCCTGCTCTCTCTCTCACCCCCTCGCTCTCTCTCTGTCCCTGCCCACACTATCTGTCTCCCCCTGCTCTCTCTCTCACCCCCTCGCTCCCTCTCTGTCCCTGCCCACACTATCTGTCTCACCTTCTTTCCCTCCCCTGCTCTCTCTTTCTCTTTCCTCCTCTCTCAAGTCAATTCAATTTCAATTCAGGGCTTTATTGTCATGGGAAACATATGTTAACATAGCCAAAGCAAGTGAGGTAGATAATAAACAAAAGTGAAATAAACAACAAAAATTAACAGTAAACATTACACTCACAGAAGTTCCAAAAGAATAAAAACATTTCAAATGTCATATCATGTTATCTATATACAGTGTTGTAACGATTGCCTAATAGTTAAAGTACAAAAGTGAAAATATAAACATAAATATGATTGTATTTACAATGGTGTTTGTTCTTGACTTGTTGTCCTTTTCTTGTGGCAACAGGTCACAAATATTGCTGCTGTGATGGATATGGGAGTTTACCAAAATTGGGTTTGTTTTCGAATTCTTTGTGGATCTGTGTTTCCACCTCATTTTGCTCAGTTTCCACCTCATTTTGTGGGCAGTGTGCACATAGTCTGTCTTCTCTTGAGAGCCAGGTCTGCCTACGGCGGCCTTTCTCAATAGCAAGGCTGTGCTCACTGAATCTGTAAATAGTCAAAGCATTCCTTAAGTTTGGGTCAGTCACAATGGTCAGGTATTCTGCCACTGTGTGCTCTCTGCTGAGGGCCAAATATAATTATAGTTTGCTCTGTTTTTTTGTTAATTCTTTCCAATGTGTCAGGTAATTATCTTTCTGTTTTCTCATGATTTGGTTGCGTCTAATTGTGTTGTTGTCCTGGGGCTCTGTGGGATCTGTTTGTGTTTGTGTTGGTTTTTGTGAAAAGAGACCCCATACCAGCTGGCAGAGGAGACTTTTTAGGTGGTTGTAGAACTGAATTGGTGTTTTCTGATTTTTATCATTAGCAGGAATCCTCCTAATTCTGCTCTGCATGCATTATTTGTTGTTTTACGTTATACACTGCAGATGTTTTTGCAGAATTATGCATGCAGAGTCTCAATTGGGTGTTAACCCCATTTTGTAAACTCTTGGTTGGTGAGTAGACCCCAGACCTCACAACCATGACTGGCACTGGGTTATATACCTGATGCAAGTTTTTCTTGCCAGATCCTAATTGGGATCTCAAATTGTATGTTCCAAGAAGGTCCTTCTTGCCTTGTCTCTCAGCTCGTTCACAGGTTTGTGTAAGTAATCTGTGTTGCTGATGTTTAGGCCGAGGTAGGTATATTTTTTGTGCATTCTAGGGCAAGTGTCTAGGTGGAATTTGTATTTATGGTCCTGGTAACTGGACCTTTTTTAGATCACCACCATTATTTTTGTCTTACTGAGATTAACTGTCAGGGCCCAAGACTGACAGAATCTGTGCAGAAGATCTGGGTGCTGCTGTAGGCCCTCCTTGGTTGGGGACAGAAGCAGAGCCTAGTAGTGTAGGGCCGGGTATTGCAGAGTGTTCTAGTACCCTCGTCAATTCATTGATATAAATGTTGAAGAGGGTGGGGCTCAAGTTGCATCCCTGTCTTGCCCCCTGGCCCCTGATGAAATACACATATGTGTTTGTTGCCAATTTTGTGTACATGGATTTTATAATGTTGTATGTTTTCCCCCCAACACTGCTTTCCATCAGTTTATGTAGCAGACCCTCATGCCAAATTGAGTAAAAAGTTTTATTGAAATCAACAATGCGTGAGAAGACTATGCTTTTGTTTGTCAATAAGGGTATACAGGGTGAATACGTGGTCTGTTGTGCGGTAATTTGGTTAAAAAATATATTTTGATGTGAACCAACTATGTTGGTGTGATCAGATCTTGGTTCTAAATATTGGGGAAGATGCCAGACCTGAGGATGATGTTAAAGAGTTTAAGTATAGCCAATTGGAATTTGTGGTCTCTATATTTTATAATTTCATTGAGGATACCATCAACACCACAGGCTTTTTTGGGTTGAAGGGTTTGTATTTTGTCCTGTAGTTTATATTGCTTAATTGGAGAATCCAGTGGGTTATAGAAGTCTTTAACAGCTGACTCTAAGGTTTGTAATGGATCATGTATATGTTTTTGCTGTTTGTTCCTTGTTATAGGGACAAAAAGATTGGAGAAGTGGTTTATCTACATTTTTGCTAGATAGCTCTTCGTGTTGTTTGTTTAGCATGCTACAATTATCCCAGAAGTGGTTAGATTCTATGGATTCTTCACTTACATTGAGCTGATTTCTGCCATGTTGTTCTTGATTTTTTCTTAGTGGATTTCTGTACTGTTTTAGTATTTCACCATAGTAAAATGTTGGCTCAGGTTTTCAGGGTCTCTGTGTTTTTGGTTGGATAGGTTCCTCAATTATTTTCTTAGGTTTTTGCATTCTTCTTCAAACCATGTGTCATTGTTGTTAATTTTCTTAGGATGTCTGGTTGATATTTATGGATTTGATAGGGAAGTTGATAGGTCAAATATAATATTTAGGCTTTCTTTTTTCTTTTTCTTTTTTTATTTCACCTTTATTTAACCAGGTAGGCTAGTTGAGAACAGGTTCTCATTTGCAACTGCGACCTGGCCAAGATAAAGCATAGCAGTGTGAACAGACAACACAGAGTTACACATGGAGTAAACAATTAACAAGTCAATAACACAGTAGAAAAAAAAGAGTCTATATACAATGTGTGCAAAAGGCATGAGGAGGTAGGCGAATAATTACAATATTGCAGATTAACACTGGAGTGATAAATGATCAGATGATATTCAGAGATATTCTTGTGTAAAAGAGCAGAAAAGTAAATAAATAAAAACTGTGGGGATGAGGTAGGTGAAAATGGGTGGGCTATTTACCAATAGATGTACAGCTGCAGCGATCGGTTAGCTGCTCAGATAGCTGATGTTTGAAGTTGGTGAGGGAGATAAAAGTCTCCAACTTCAGCGATTTTTGCAATTTGTTCCAGTCACAGGCAGCAGAGTACTGGAACGAAAGGCGGCCGAATGAGGTGTTGGCTTTAGGGATGATCAATGAGATACACCTGCTGGAGCGCGTGCTACAGATGGGTGTTGCCATCGTGACCAGTGAGCTGAGATAAGGCGGAGCTTTGCCTAGCATGGCCTTGTAGATGACCTGGAGCCAGTGGGTCTGGCGACGAATATGTAGTGAGGGCCAGCCGACTAGAGCATACAAGTCGCAATGGTGGGTAGTATAAGGTGCTTTAGTGACAAAACTGATGGCACTGTGATAAACTGCATCCATTTTGCTGAGAAGAGTGTTGGAAGCAATTTTGTAGATGACATCGCCGAAGTCGAGGATCGGTAGGATAGTCAGTTTTACTAGGATAAGCTTGGCAGCGTAAGTGAAGGAGGCTTTGTTGCGGAATAGAAAGCCGACTCTTGATTTGATTTTCGATTGGAAATGTTTGATATGGGTCTGGAAGGAGAGTTTGCAGTCTAGCCAGACACCTTGGTACTTATAGGTGTCCACATATTCAAGGTCGGAACCATCCAGTGTGGTGATGCTAGTCGGGCAAACGGGTACAGGCAGCGATCAGTTGAAAAGCATGTATTTGGTTTTATTAGCGTTTAAGAGTAGTTGGAGGCCACGGAAGGAGTGTTGTATGGCCTTGAAGCTCGATTGGAGGTTAGATAGCACAGTGTCCAATGATGGGCCAAAAGTGTATAGAATGGTGTCGTCTGCGTAGAGGTGGATCAGGGAATCGCCCGCAGCAAGAGCAACATCATTAATATACACAGAGAAAAGAGTCGGCCCGAGAATTGAACCCTGTGGCACCCCCATAGAGACTGCCAGAGGACCGGACAACATGCCCTCCGATTTGACACACTGAACTACTGCCAAGTTTACACCTTCGCTATTGTAGTGAAACATTTTGTCCAGGGAGTTGTCTAAAAGGGATTGAATTTGTTGTTGGCTAATTGTTTTCTGGTAGGTTTCTACACTACTTTCCTTCCGTCTATAGCATTTCTTAATAGTATGTAGTTTGTTCAGCTTTGAGGTCTCATGATTGAGTATTGCTCTGTTCAATTCGGCTGGTATTTTACTGTAATCTGATAGGGGTGTCATTAGGCCCAATCAGATCCCTCCCTCTCTCTCCTCCTCCCCACCCTTTATCGGTCTCTGTCATTCTTTCCCTCCCCCCTCTCTCTCTCTCTCTCTCTCTTTATCTCTAATTCTCTCTCCCTCCCCACACTTTATCTGTCTCTCTCCTCCTTCACTCCCTATCTCTCTCTTTCTGGCTTCTCTGTCATAGAGCCTTACTGTCTGTCTGTGTTATCTCTAACTTCAGCAGGCTGGCTGTGCTGCCATGGTTCTGCAGGTGGGCTGGGCTGCAATGGTTCTGCAGGCTGGCTGGCTACTATGGTTCTGCAGTCTGGCTGGGCTGCTATGGTTCAGCAGACTGGCTGGGCTGCTATGGTTCTGCAGTCTGGCTGGGCTGCTATGGTTCAGCAGACTGGCCGGGTCTGCTATGGTTCAGCAGACTGGCCGGGTCTGCTATAGCTCTTCTGGCAGGCTGGGCTGCTATAGCTCTTCTGGCAGGCTGGGCTGCTAGGGTCCTGCAGACTGGCCGGGCTGCTATGGTTCTGCAGGCAGGCTGGGCTGCTACGGTTCAGCAAACTGGCTTGGCTGCTATGGTTCTGCAGGCTGGCTGGGCTGCTATGGTTCAGCAGACTGGCCGGGTCTGCTATGGTTCTGCAGGCTGGCTGGGCTGCTACGGTTCTGCAGGCTGGCTGGGCTGCTATGGTTCAGCAGACTGGCCGGGTCTGCTATGGTTCTGCAGGCAGGCTGGGCTGCTATAGCTCTTCTGGCAGGCTGGGCTGCTAGGGTCCAGCAGACTGGCCGGGCTGCTATGGTTCTGCAGGCAGGCTGGGCTGCTACGGTTCAGCAAACTGGCTTGGCTGCTATGGTTCTGCAGGCTGGCTGGGCTGCTATGGTTCAGCAGACTGGCCGGGTGTGCTATGGTTCTGCAGGCTGGCTGGGCTGCTACGGTTCTGCAGGCTGGCTGGGCTGCTATGGTTCAGCAGACTGGCCGGGTCTGCTATGGTTCTGCAGGCAGGCTGGGATGCTATGGTTCTGCAGGCAGGCTGGCTGGGATGCTATGCTTCTTCTGGCAGGCTGGGCTGCTAGGATTCAGCAGACTGGCTGGGCTGCTATGGATCTGCAGGCAGGCTGGGATGCTATAGTTATTCTGGAAGGCTGGGCTGCTAGGGTTCAGCAGACTGGCTGGGCTGCTATGGTTCTGCAGGCAGGCTGGGATGCTATAGTTATTCTGGAAGGCTGGGCTGCTAGGGTTCAGCAGACTGGCTGGGCGGCTATGGTTCTGCAGGCTGGCTGGGATGCTATGCTTCTTCTGGCAGGCTGGGCTGCTATGGTTCAGCAGACTGGCCGGGTCTGCTATGGTTCTGCAGGCTGGCTGGGATGCTATGCTTCTTCTGGCAGGCTGGGCTGCTATGGTTCAGCAGACTGGCCGGGTCTGCTATGGTTCTGCAGGCAGGCTGGGATGCTATGGTTCTGCAGGCAGGCTGGCTGGGATGCTATGCTTCTTCTGGCAGGCTGGGCTGCTAGGATTCAGCAGACTGGCTGGGCTGCTATGGTTCTGCAGGCAGGCTGGGATGCTATAGTTATTCTGGAAGGCTGGGCTGCTAGGGTTCAGCAGACTGGCTGGGCTGCTATGGTTCTGCAGGCAGGCTGGGATGCTATAGTTATTCTGGAAGGCTGGGCTGCTAGGGTTCAGCAGACTGGCTGGGCGGCTATGGTTCTGCAGGCTGGCTGGGATGCTATGCTTCTTCTGGCAGGCTGGGCTGCTAGGATTCAGCAGACTGGCTGGGCTGCTATGGTTCTGCAGGCAGGCTGGGCTGCTATGGTTCAGCAGGCTGTCTGGTGTTCTGAAGAGGGTCTACGAGGAGGACATGTGCAATGGGGGGTGATTAGGTCGCAGTTGTAAATGAGAACCTGTTCTCAACTAGCCTACCTGGTTAAAAAAAATAAAAAAAATAACATCTTAACACAAGAACCAGGGTCACCTTTCCCGTCTTTGAGGGGTTACCAGAGCAGGAATGATATGGTGGGGCCATAAAGGCCACAACGGACAATAGCTCATCTGTCCACCCCCTTTCTTTACGACCCTGAGCAGCTCAGGAGATAGGAGATAGACGCCTTGTGATCTGCCTGGGTTACTACACAAACTCATGACATGTTGAATATTAAACTAAATGTGATATATCTGTTCTGATCCTCCGACTGTATGTCATAAATTAAGTGTAAGGTGGCTTTGGCTAAAACGTGTGTAAAGGAAAGGAACCATGGTCATGTTTGGGAGATAGTTGTTCTTGGACAAAACACAATTTTAACATTCAATGAACATTTATAAGGAAATATCAAGTTTATCACACGTGAACATTAAATGTGATGAGTTCTTGGGACCAATGGGGCATTCCCGTGTCACACTGTCTAGCTATTAGAGCCCGCCTTCTGTGAGTCTCCTTATAAATTATAGGACTTACTAAACAGACAGTAGATCAAGTTCCGCAAGGCGAGGCCACACCCGTTGGGCAAATTATCCCATCTCCTTGGAAACCAAACCACCGACCGAAGAAGCCTTATCCTATGTACACTACCATTCAAAAGTTTGGGGTCACTTAGAAATGTCCTTGTTTATGATCAGAAATACAGTGTAGACATGGTTAATGTTGTAAATGACTATTGAAGCTGGAAATTGATGATTTGATAGTGAAATATCTACATAGGCATATGGAGGCCCCTTATCAGCAACCATCACTCCTGTGTTCCAATGGAACATTGTGTTAGCTAATCCAAGTTTATCATTTTAAAAGTCTAATTGATCATTAGAAAACCCTTTTGCAATTATGTTAGCACAGCTGAAACCTGCTGTACTGATTATAACTGCTCCCTTCACAGAAGAGCGCAAACTGGCTCTAACCAGAATAGAAAGAAGAGTGGGAGGCCCTGGTACACAACTGAGCAAGAGGACAAGTACATTAGTGTCTAATTTGAGTTCCTCTATCCAGTGTCTGTCCAGTGTTCTTTTGCCCATCTTAATCTTTTCTTTTTATTGGCCAGTCTGAGATATGGTTTATTGTTTAAACTCTGCCTAGAAGGTCAGCATCCCGGAGACACCTCTTCACTGTTGACGTTGAGACTGGTGTTTCGTGGGTACTATTTAATGAAGCTGCCAGTTGAGGACTTCTGAGGCGTCTGTTTCTCAAACTTGTCCCCTTGCTCAGTTGTGCACTGGGGCCTCCCACCCCTTTCTTTTCTGGTTAGAGACAGTTTGCACTGTTCTGTGAAGGGAGTAGTACACAGCATTGTACGAGATCTTCAGATCTTCAGACTGAGACCACCATCCTCCAACCACCCATCCCATCATGATGGAATACCCACTGAGGCAACATCGACGCACGAGTCATTTTCCTGTTACATTGTTCCTATTCTGTGAAAGTGGTGTTGTGTTTGCAACGTGATCATTTACTGTGCACATTGAGGTCTAGCCGAGCCTAGGCACATGAGAGAGTGAGTGCTCTGTCTTTCATAGAGCTCGTTCATTAAAACAGATAAAAAACATATCATTAGCATACTGTAATTTCTGTAAGCATGCATGTGTATGTGCTACACAGCAAAGCCCATTCTTTGTTTTGACTTGGTTATGTAGGCTGTGTGTGTTTGTTGGCCTATCACGGCACTGACGATAAATGTAAATTAAGTGGGTCCCAGTCTCACATTGGTGGTGTCCCAAATGGCACCCTATTCCATATATATAGTGCACTACTTTTGACCAGGTCATATACGGCTCTGGTCAAAACTAGTGGACTATTTAGGGAATAGGGTGCCGGTTGAGCCATTGTATTCCCATGCTATCGCCATGTCACCTGACTTCTGTCACTTTGTTACACAGACAGAAGGACAGTGTATTTAAGCCCTGTATCAACACAACTGTTAGCATAACATCCTTTATACAATCAGCATGTCATCCTGCTGCTACAGAGACTGGATAAAGAGTGACTGCTTTTAGACCAGGGATATGTTCCAAATGGCACCCTATTCCCTATTTAGTGCTCTACTTTTAACCATGGCCCATAGGACTATGGTGAAAAGTAGTGTACTATATAGGGAATAGGGTGCTACAGTATTTGGTGGAAACTAGTTTGATGCACAAATGCTTTCCTTCCACACAATGGCTCCCCCTGCAAAACACTGATCCAAACACAATGTGCCTACTCTAAACTGAGTGATGATTCTGCAGACCACGCACCCAGATGAGTTTAGCTTTCCTTCTTTGCACCTAAATAACTTGAGCTCTCTTAAGTCACCCACATCTCTACTCTACCTCCGGGCCAATTCCACTAACTGTTCCTCCATATTGATGAGGTGTAGAACAAGTGAAGCAGGCCGGGATCTTACCTCGAGCCATGGAGAGATGTTATAAAACACACCAAAAACCAGCACCATTTCCTCAACAACTTCTGTTGCAGATACCCTGCCATAGGGTTGGTTCTGGGAAAATGTATGTGTGCAAGAGAGTGTGTGAGTGTTTTCTTGGGCTTGTGTATTTCTGTGAACAAGGAATCGATTTGTGTGGAGTGAAGTGTATGTGTCTGTCTGTGTGTGTCTGTGTGTGTGTGTATCCCTGTGTGTTTGTGTGCGTGTGTGTGTGTGCTGGCTGGAGGGCAGCGCATACCAAAGGCCATACTGTGGTGTGAAGGTCACACTGAGTGGGAAACAGAGGCTGTGGATCAGACCAGAGCAGCACACCTTGCTCTTAACTGCACATATTGTACAGTAGTAAAATAAACAACACGCATGCCAGTCTTTCCTGGTTAAGGATTGACAAGAGTTTAACTACTTCTCTTTTAGTTTTCATGAGAAATATTGCTGTGATGACATTCAGCTCAGTCTCCCATACATACTCCACAAGTCATGCCAGCATCATGTCTCTTCACAGCCCCCAAGTCCAAAACGATTTTAGTTTGTATTTTTTTGGTTGTATGTTTGTATATTGTTGTATTTTACATTTGTGTGACTGTCCTTGTCTATCAGTGTATCGTTACATGTTTTGTGTTTTTTTGTGGACCTCAGGAAGATGATTCTGCAAAAGCTAATTGGGATCCAAATAAACACAGACAACCCTGCACAGCTGGGGTCAAGAACCTTTCTCCGGTCTCAATTCAACACACACACACACACACACACACACACACACACACACACACACACACACACACACACACACACACACACACACACACACACACACACACACACACACACACACACACACACACACACACACACACACACACACACACACACACACACAATCCCTGTTATATCCTCACCTTCACTTGTGTATTCATAGAGACATGTCGATTGAGTGTCCAGACATTAGCCATGGCTGGCTCCCAGGACCATATAGGACTGACATCTGCAGGTGCTATCTCCTGAGCAGACAGTCATATGGTTCAGGCTGACGCTCTCTCACTCTCTCCAACACAGACCTGGGTTCTGTTAATTAGGGGATGCAATGGAAAACGTTTTAAACTGCATCGCAATGGAAAACAAAGAATGAATGTTTCCTATCGGACATGTACAGATACGCTCAACAGGTCCCAGATTGAGAGGCTGTGAAGACAGAGTGAGAAGATGAAAGAATGAGAGGAAGAGAGGAAGCGAGGATGAGAGGAAGAGAAGAAAACGTTTTTAAAAAGGTACATTTATCCTCAGCTGCCGGACTGTTTAACAAGGAGACTTTAAGAGCTGGAGTCTGTAACACGTCGCCAAACAACAGCAGAAAAATGTGAATAATATTTGTCTAGATCAAAGTTACGCTGGCGACGTTATAATTTATGACACTAGAGGCGGTGACAACGTTCAGCTTAATGATCAAAGACAAGCTAACAAGCAGCCCAATCAGTCACGATGCAGCAACCACACACTGTAGCCACATTTTGTAGCTACAGTAATCTACAGTAATACAGGGTTAGGATGGAGCTAGCTAAAACAGTACCACAGTACGTTAAACCTTAACCAATCAGTCAGGGACATGCAGGATGCAGGCAGTCACACAACATATTTACACTAGATCACACTCCATAGGAATACCCAGGGTAAGCATGGGGCTAGCTAACACAATACAACATCCATGGCTAGTGGCAAAGCATCGCTACTGCCTTCCTGAGACCTGAACTAATGTCGCCGTAGACCCAGAAAGGCCTTGACCTTTCTAGGTCAGTGGTATTGACTGATGCTTCTGTAGTATGTTGTTTTGTTTCGGCAAGGGTTTGAATCCTGCGTCCATCGTTGCAGGGATGGACCGATGTTGTAGGCTACTAACATGAGACAACAGTAGGGTTCATGCAACACCAAAGGTTCCCATATGGGGTTTACTGTACTGAGCATCATTGCTAGGTTAGAACAGCACAATGTCTTGAGTAAATAGCATTGCAATCCACTCAACCGAGACCCTCCAATTGGGATAGTTTCTCCTACTTTCTTCCGAGTAAGACTTTAACGTTGAGTACGATTGTCTAAGAGAGAGTGTGGATTATGCTGGAGGTGGAGAGAGATTGTAGTTGAATGTTAAAATGGTTGAATAAAACATTACATTCAATCTGACTTCATTATTACGTGAATAAAAGCTATGCAGTGGGTCATAGACGTACACCAATGAATTTATCCAGCTTGTGAGTCTACGCATCAACATTTGGATACTATAATTACATTTGTTATAAGATACCTTTATGTGATTATTGGGAGACTTATAGGATTTATGAGCTGTCTATAGGGATCATAGTCCAAGCTTTATTTGATTCAGATATTTTAGCCAGTTATGTTAAATTAGAACCTATGCATAATCTAATTGTATGTATATAGTGTAGAGAGAACATTTACCATTATACCATATACATCAAATAACAATTCAAGGAATATTACTCAAATATGATGACTACCGTTCATATCCTTTTTAAAAGTAAACAGATTTATTACAGTTACGCAATAAGAATAAGAATACAATTATCAAACGGTACACACCATCTTCGTTTAAAAGTATAAAAACACACTATAGTGTAATGAAACCTGCACCAGGAGATTGCTTTACAATGACACCATGAACAAAGGTTTAATCCTTCTTTTATTCTCCCAGAGAGTCAAATGTCAGTGTCTCCCATTGTCTAATTAACATCGCTTTGCTTGTCCAAATCAATAAACAAAGGTATAAAAACACCAGACACATTCTTGAATGTGATCATCACAACTGTTATCTAAATGACAGGAGCACATCTGTGTCGCTCCCTCTTTGAACTGATTAACACAGTAAAAATCCATGGCACTGACAGCACAATAGAACATAGAAAATGTGCTGCGCTTTAAGAACTGTTGAAACAAACCAAACAAACCAATTTAATTGACAAAGTAATATTAATTTACTCAATTAAGGTTTTAATCTGTCTTCACCCCTCCAACGGTGTCCATGCTCTCAGGGTCTGTGGGATTGTCCCGCACCCGAGGAAGCCACAGATAAGGTGTGTTTGACTCCTATGATATCCATTATATGGTCAGCCATCCAGAAAATGTCATAAATCGTGACTGAGTCGTCACGCTGCACCTCTGCGGCTGCAAGTCACCAGATGCAAGTATCAGCTTCTTAATTTTCCACTACAAGATCGATATCATAGAGAAATAAATAATTTGGTCAATATTGCTTATGCATTGAAAATGTCTTTTTATTAGGTCTGTAATAAAGTGATTCATTTACTGAGTATTCTCACTACTTATATTTAAATAGTGGAAAAGCTCATATACATATTCCCTATGTAGTGCACTACTTTTGGGCCCTGGTAACTGTGAAACAGTTGGAAAACACTTTACTATCTACTCTCGTTTTCCTCACTTTTCACCTTTTAGAAAAGGGGGAAATGCTCCATGCACTAACGCATCCCATCCCATAAAAATCCCATGCATTATTCAGAGCCTTTTCTTCTTCTTTTTTATTGCCTTGAACCCTGAATCTAATTATTCTTCTGAGAAGTTGAAAAACCTTTCTGACAGCCTGGGCTCAGTGGGCTGCGTCTGACCTTTGACATTTGGTTGATTTCCTCTCTCTGTGTTCTAACATGGCTAGGTGCCAGGTAGAGAGTGCGTTCCAATTGGCACCATTAAGGGAATCGGGTGCCATTTGGGACACAAACAGTGTGTTTGTATTCACCATGGGTAACACTCTAGCTTATTGTGCTTAGGCTAGGGGTCAGGTAGCGATGGTCAGTGGCGCTGTGTGTGTATATGTGTGTGTGTGGCACCCTGTCATGGTTCCATCTGTCCCCGGGGCCGTCTTTACTCCCTCTAGAACCCTAAAGCTGCAGTCATGGACAATTACATCTGGGAGTTGCTTGAGTCCTGAGACGCCTCCTTTAGAATGAAATATATCAAGATTGGGAAGTGTGTGTTCCATGTATCCCAAGTCTCTTGCCTGGGCCACCTTATCTCTACAGCTGGCATCAAAATGGACCCTGTTAAGGTAAGGGTGGTCGCTGACTGGCCCCGACCCACCTCACTTAAACAAGTCCAGCAGTTCCTTGGGTTTGCCATTTTTTACAGGTGTTTTATACGCAACTTTGGTGCGGTGGCAGCACCTCTCACAGCTCTAATCAGCAAGTCCCAGACCCATTATGGCTGGATTCCCCAGGCTGACAGGGCATTCATGGAGCTCAAGGGACATTTCACCTTTGGACCAGTCCTTGTTCATCCTGATCCTAATCATTCCTTCGTGTTAGAAGTGGACACCTCAGACTCCAAAGCAGGGGTGGTCCTTTCACAGTAGAACAAGGGGGACAAGAGACTGCAACCATGTGCCTTCCTGTCCACGCATTTCTCGCCAGCAGAACGCAACGACGGTGTAGGCAACCGGGAGCTCTTGGCAGTCAAGTGGGCCCTTGAGTGGTGGAGACACTGGTTGGAGGGGGAACCTCATCCTTTTGTGATCTGGGCGGACCATAAGAACTTCGTCTCCATTCAGGAAGCCAAGAAGTTGACCGGAAACCAGGCTAGGTTGGCTCTGTTTTTTAACATGTTCAACTTCACTCTAGCCCATCGCCCAGGATCCAAGAACCAGGAAGCAGATGCCCTGTCCCACCAACACAATGTCTCTAATGAGGAGAGGGACTCCAAGCCCATCATCCCCTGCTCCTGCATTGTGGTATAGAGACCACTGAACGACAAGCCCAGACCAGAGAACCTGACCCCAGCGGGGGTCCCAATAACAGACTTTGTGTTCCGCGATCAGCCCATTCTCAAGTACTACAATGTGGTCACACCTCTAAATGAACTGGGCATCCAGGGGTTAATCGAACACTGGAGTTCCTGAGCTTGGAAATTCTGGTGGCCCAACATGATTCAGGATGTGAGATCCTTTGTTGCGAACTATTCCATCTGTGCCCAAAGCAAGTCCTCACGACAGCGACTGGCTGGGTTGCTCCAACCTCTGCCCGTCCCCAGCCGGCCCTGGTCCCACCCATCTGTAGACTTTATTACAGGGTTACCTCCATCTCAAGGATTTACCAGTAACCTGGTGGTCGTCGATTTTCATCGCTTTACCCAAGTTTCCTTTAACGAAGGCGACAGCTGATCTCATGAATAGCCATGTCTTTCGACAACACCTTGCCTCAGATCATGGGCCCCAGTTCATCGCAAGGTATTGGAAAGCCTTCTGCTCCTTGTTGGGAGCGTCGGTGCATCTCTCCTTAGGTTTCCACCCACAGTCAAATGGGCAAACGGAATTGGCCAACCAGGTGCTGTTTCATTTCCACCCAGGTCAGCAACTGGAGCAAGTTCCTCGTCTGGGCGAAGTATGCCCATAACACACTGACAAACTTGTCCACTGGACTGTTGCCCTTTGAGTGTCAGTTCGGGTTCACTCCCCCCTCCCCCGTTTCCTGAACAAGAGGCCGATGTGAGGGTGCCATCAGCTGAGGCATTCATTCGACAATGTCCTCGCACCTGGATCAGAGCGCGATCCTCCTTGCTCTGCTCCTCTGCCCGACACCAACACCAGGCAAACCGGCATCGAAGGCCTCTTCAGCTCCTCCGACTGGGTCAACGAGTGTGGCTGTCCACCTGTGATCTTCCCTTAAAGGTGGACTCGTGGAAGCTCACTCCACTCTACATTGGAACATTCAAGATCCTGAGTCGCAACAACCCGGTCACCTATCGTCTCCAGCTTACCAGGTCTATGAGGGTCTGTCCATCCTTCCATGTCTCCCGTCTCAAGTACCTCCTCTCCCCCCTCACCTGCCCCTCCGCCACCTCAACTTGTTGATGGTCGCCCTGCCTACACTATCTGGCGTCTTTTGGAGGCACTTCGGGTACGAGACACTCTGCACTACCTAGTGAACTGGCGGGCTGTGGCCCCGAGGAGCGGACATGGGTGCCTGTCCAGGACATCATGGATCCGGGACTTGTTCGGGACTTCAACCAACTACGTGGTAGTTGCTTTGGCTCTGCAGCTGGAGCCGTTCCTAGAAGGGGGGTACTGTCATGGTTCCACCTGTCACAATAGGGCAGCAGAGATTGTCCTAGAGACATGAACAACTCTCAGGTGTGTCCTATTTACTCACTATGATTTCTCCGTTAAAAGAGGTGTTTTTTCTGTTGTCCTTTGCAGAATTTTGAATTGTTTACTGTGTGCGTTTGTTTCCTGAGTGAGTTTTCGAGACTCAGTGTTTTTATTTTTGATCCTTTGGCTACCATGTCTCAGTAAAGTATTTATGTTTGTCCTTAACCACTGATTAATCGTCTGGACTCTTCTCTGCACCTGGGTCCAACCTCACCATGTCACACACAGGCCAATGTTCAGACTCTAGCTAAGGGTCAGGGTAGGGGTCAGGGCAGCATCCCGGCTAGAGGTCACATGGCACTCTGGCTAGGGGTCAACATGAATGGAAGGGTTTAGGATTACGATTTTGAGCTGTGTTTCGATTATGCTTTTGAGCCACAACATTACCCTGTGAAATCCCAGTGATTCTCATAGGATTAGGTTCACTTCAGAATGTAATCCACCAAATGGATTCTAAAGTCTAAGTTCAATACACTTCACATCTCCACATAGTAGGCTTAAATCCAATATACTGTGGTTACCTCAGCAGAGATAGATCTGCCTCACAGAGAGATTAATATCAAAGTTGTTCGAATATAGCCTCCAGGATTACCACATATATAACACAGATCATATTACAGTGAAGTGAAACATAAGGGAGGCATCTTAAATGGCACCCTATTCACCATGTAGAGTGCCATGGCAACATGGGTCCAGGTATAACATAGCACACAATTATAGGGAATAGGGACACAACCATGGACATATGGAGTAGATTAGAAGACAGTGAACAGCTTGAGGCTACATCTAGCTTGATAAATCACAGATGTTCTCTGGTCTGATAACCAGTCTGCATACCAAATGGCATAATATTCCCTACATAGTGCACTACTTTTGACCAGAGCCCTATTGGTCCTGATCTAAAGTAGTGCACTATATAGGAAATTGGGTGCCATTTGGGACATAGCCCCAGTCATCTGATAGACCTCAAGGCGTTTGGCTAACCAACTGATTTCCAGTCAGTTTGAGGTTTCACGGGGCTCATGTTTAATGGTTAATGGTGCAGTGAACAGTGCGCCATCCCGGCGCCTGATTTGAGAAATGATTGATTCAAATGGCCTCTAATATCCATCTAAATATTACCACAGCCGTTCAATCTGACTCTGCGTTAAATGAAATTACATTAGGATTGTTTAGCTTTGAGAAAAATGGAAGATGAATTGCAATGGAAATTATTTGAGAGAGTTAATGAATAATTTATGGAGGGATGGATGGATGGATGGAAGGATGGAATGGGTTCTGTACTGCTGGAGAAGTTAAAGACAACCCTCTGCTTTTCTCCCTAGTTCTGGA
The DNA here is from genome assembly GCF_021184085.1 of Oncorhynchus gorbuscha. NCBI lineage: Eukaryota > Metazoa > Chordata > Actinopteri > Salmoniformes > Salmonidae > Oncorhynchus > Oncorhynchus gorbuscha. The sequence continues at coordinate 21,281,873 of NC_060187.1, read as the reverse complement.
ACGTGTGTGATGCTTGTGGGAGTGTGTGTATGTATGTATGTGTGTGTGTGGCTGCGATGAGAATTTTGTGATTTCTCTGTAATTGGCGAGACCCATCATCTTTATTTAAGAGGCCCAGTGGGAGTCCTTCGTAATGTCTCTCTCTCCCTCTCTCTCCCCTCTCTCTTTCTGTCACCTCTCTCCTCTCGGCCATCCTCTCTCTACCCCATCCTATCTCCCTCTCCATCCTCTCTTTCCCCTCTAAAAATAATGTATCTTCCCCCCATTTCTCTTTGTAATATGGTGCTGTACTGACTGTAACTCTCAGAATGGAGATTTCTCTGACAGGCAGCCTTATGACAAGAAGACTATAGGGGTCAGTGACAGGCAGCCTTATGACAAGAAGACTATAGGGGTCAGTGACAGGCAGCCTTATGCCAAGAAGACTATAGGGGTCAGTGACAGGCAGCCTTATGACAAGAAGAATATAGGGGTCAGTGACAGGCAGCCTTATGACAAGAAGACTATAGGGATCAGTTACAGGCAGCCTTATGACAAGAATACTATAGGGGTCAGTGACAGGCAGCCTTATGACAAGAAGACTATAGAGGTCAGTGACACGCAGCCTTATGACAAGAAGAGTATAGGGGTCAGTGACACACAGCCTTATGACAAGAAGACTATAGGGATCAGTGACAGGCAGCCTTATGACAAGAAGACTATAGGGGTCAGTGACAGGCAGCCTTATGACAAGAAGACTATAGGGGTCAGTGACACGCAGCCTTATGACAAGAAGACTATAGGGATCAGTGACAGGCAGCCTTATGACAAGAAGACTATAGGGGTCAGTGACAGGCAGCCTTATGACAAGAATACTATAGGGGTCAGTGACAGGCAGCCTTATGACAAGAAGACTATAGGGATCAGTGACAGGCAGCCTTATGACAAGAAGACTATAGGGGTCAGTGACAGGCAGCCTTATGACAAGAAGACTATAGGGGTCAGTGACAGGCAGCCTTATGACAAGAAGACTATAGGGGTCAGTGACAGGCAGCCTTATGACAAGAAGACTACAGGGGTCAGTGACAGGCAGCCTTATGACAAGAAGACTATAGGGGTCAGTGACATTTATTGACATTTACATTACATTTAAGTCATTTAGCAGACGCTCGTATCCAGAGCGACTTACAAATTGGTGCATTCACCTTATGACATCCAGTAGAACAGTCACTTTACAATAGTGCATCTAAATCTTAAAGGGGGGAGGGGTGAGAAGGATTACTTATCCTATCCTAGGTATTCCTTAAAGAGGTGGGGTTTCAGGTGTCTCCGGAAGGTGGTGATTGACTCCGCTGTCCTGGCGTCGTGAGGGAGTTTGTTCCACCATTGGGGGGCCAGAGCAGCGAACAGTTTTGACTGGGCTGAGCGGGAACTGTACTTCCTCAGTGGTAGGGAGGCGAGCAGGCCAGAGGTGGATGAACGCAGTGCCCTTGTTTGGGTGTAGGGCCTGATCAGAGCCTGGAGGTACTGAGGTGCCGTTCCCCTCACAGCTCCGTAGGCAAGCACCATGGTCTTGTAGCGGATGCGAGCTTCAACTGGAAGCCAGTGGAGAGAGCGGAGGTGCGGGGTGACGTGAGAGAACTTGGGAAGGTTGAACACCAGACGGGCTGCGGCGTTCTGGATGAGTTGTAGGGGTTTAATGGCACAGGTAGGGAGCCCAGCCAACAGCGAGTTGCAGTAATCCAGACGGGAGATGACAAGTGCCTGGATTAGGACCTGCGCCGCTTCCTGTGTGAGGCAGGGTCGTACTCTGCGGATGTTGTAGAGCATGAACCTACAGGAACGGGCCACCGCTTTGATGTTAGTTGAGAACGACAGGGTGTTGTCCAGGATCACGCCAAGGTTCTTAGCGCTCTGGGAGGAGGACACAATGGAGTTGTCAACCGTGATGGCGAGATCATGGAACGGGCAGTTCTTCCCCGGGAGGAAGAGCAGCTCCGTCTTGCCGAGGTTCAGCTTGAGGTGGTGATCCGTCATCCACACTGATATGTCTGCCAGACATGCAGAGATGCGATTCGCCACCTGGTCATCAGAAGGGGGAAAGGAGAAGATTAATTGTGTGTCGTCTGCATAGCAATGATAGGAGAGACCATGTGAGGTTATGACAGAGCCAAGTGACTTGGTGTATAGCGAGAATAGGAGAGGGCCTAGAACAGAGCCACCAGGCTCTCGTGGATAGAGGGAGAGGGCAGTGTGTTCCTGTGCGCACATGAGTGTATTTGTAATAAAAGTGAGGGATGGTGAGGGATGGAGGTACAACCTATTTCATTATCAACTACTCACTAGATACATGATATCTGTACAGGTTATTCTATGTAACACAGATAATAACTAACCTTGGTACCTAGATTCTACATGTTGAATCACCACTGTTCATCTACACCCAGCAGGTAATCTACTGCACACAACCGACATTCACTCTAGTGTGTTTCCTCTCTTTCAACTACAACTTATCAGTATGCTGTTTAATATCCCAGTAAGAACAGAGCCTCCCTGTTAAAGGATTAAACCATCCAGATTGGTTACCCTGCCAAATCCCACACCCCTCCAGGAGAAGCCTGCTCGCAGGATTGGTGGGTCCCCTGCGGGACGGTTGAGCTAAAGTGGGCTAATGCGATTAGCATGAGGTTGTAAGTAACATTTCCCAGGACATAGACATATCTGATATTGGCAGAAAGCTTCAATTGTTGTTAATCAAACTGCTCTGTCCAATTTACAGTAGCTATTACAGTGAAATAATACCATTCTATTGTTTGAGGAAAGTGCACAGTTTTGAACATGAAAAGTTATTAATAAACAAATTAGGCACATTTGGGCAGTCTTGATGCAATATTTTGAACAGAAATGCAATGGTTCATTGGATCAGGGTAAAACTTTGAACATACACTGATGCCATCTAGTGGCCAATATCTAAATTGCACCTGGGCTGGAATAATACATTATGGCCTTTCTCTGGCATTTCAAATATTACGGTACACATTATTTTTTTAAATGGTTGTTTTTTCTTTGTATTATCTTTTAACAGATCGAATGTGTTATATTCTCCTACATTCCTTTCACATTTCCCCAAACTTCAAAGTGTTTCCTTTCAAATGGTACCAATAATATGCATATCCTTGCCTCAGGGCCTGAGCTACAGGAAGTTCGATTTGGGTATTTAAGGCAAACATTGAAAAAAAGCGGCCAATCCTTGAGGGGTTCAACAATCTCCTTTTCAGGCAGGTCACCTGTGATACAAGTCAGTATCAGTCAGTTTTAGGCGCTGTTACGTTGTGGATGTGGATGGGCATTAGCATCTGGTGGCCTGTGGTTCCAAAGTTTGCATGTTTGAATCCAGCAATAGAAAGTTGTTTTTGATTTTTTTACTTTTAAGCCTATCCCAAAACTGAACGATTCGGAGTTAATAATTGACCTTAATAGAGGAGAGTTAATGCCGTAACTTAAGATAGGAATGATACAGAGAAGTAAGCAAACAATGGAACAACTTAAAAATGTGATTGAGAAACATGGATGAACGTCTAATTCTGACTTGAGACTGTGAGAGCTTATTGCTCCTTTTATCATACACTTTATTTCTCTCTCTCGCACACGAACGCATGCATGCACACACACACACACACACACACGTATGCTTTGTTTCTATAATGACTAACCTGTGTTGACATTTAAAGTCCTTTGTACCAATTACTGCTCACAATCATCATCATTAGATCAGTTATGTTTCAGTTAGAGGTATTAAAAAATAGGGCTCCCATTACAGCAAACCACTAACCATCTGTGTATAATTATGGAACAGAAATTCTGGCTTTGAAACACTTCTCTATGTTTTTAATACTCATATGTGAAGAGGTGAAATGTGGAGAAGATACAGAGGAGATATGTAGAGGAGAGATGTAGTGGAAAGGTAGAGGGAATCAAGAGGACAGGTAAAGAGGGGTAGAGTAAAAATAGTGGAGAGGTAGAGGATAGGAATAGGAGAGATGTAGAGGAGAGACAAAGGAGGGGTAGAGGAGAGGTAGAGAAGAGGTGTAGAGGAAGATAAGAGTGGAAGAGAAAAGACAGGAGAAACGTAGATGAAAGAGTTAGAGAGGTAGAGGAGAGAGGTAGAGGAGAGATAGAGAGAGAGGTAGAGGAGAGGTAGAGGTAGAGAGGTAGATGGTTGAGGTAGAGGAGAGGTAGAGAGGTAGATGGTTGAGGTAGAGGAGAGGTAGAGGTAGATGGTTGAGGTAGAGGAGAGGTAGAGAGAGGCAGAAGAGAGAGGAGGAGAGATAGGTAGAGGAGAGACATAGAGGTAGAGGAGAGATAGAGAGAGGTAGAGGAGAGACATATAGGTAGAGGAGAGATAGAGAGAGGTAGAGGAGAGACATAGAGGAGAGGTAGAGAGAGGCAGAAGAGAGAGGTAGAGGTGAGGTGTAAAAGATATGTAGAGGACAGCGGAGAAAGGTAGAGGAGAGATATAGGTGAGGTAGAGGAGAGAGGTGGCAGAGAGAGGTAGTGGACAGAGGTAGTGGAGAGATATAGGAGAGGTAGAGAGAGAGAGGTGGCAGAGAGAGGTAGTGGAGATAGGTAGAGGAGAGACATAGAGGTAGAGGAGAGAGGTGGCAGAGAATTAGTGGAGATGGGTAGTGGAGAGATATAGGAGAGGTAGAGAGAGGTAGAATAGAGGTAGAGGGGAGTGGTATGGAAGAGAGGGAGAGGAGAGGTAGGGGTGTATAGGAGAGGTATAGAGGAGAGAGGTAGATGAGAGGGAGAGGAGACCATGCACATGCCCAGTTTCTAGTGGTTGAAGTATTGCATTGCAAGAAGGCAAAAGTAGCCTAGTAGCCTTGTGCAAATGGGGAATACATTACTTATTTATAACAAAAAAATGGTAGCTAAATATATTAACAAGATGCAATCATTGGCAGTTGAGCAAAAATCTATTTTTTTCACCTTTGCATTCTAAGAGGAGAGATACTGTATAGGAGAGGTAGAGGAGCTCTAGAGGAGAGGTAGAGGAGGTAGAAGAAAGATAGAGGCGAGATATAGGGGAGATGGAGAGCAGAGATAGAGGAGAGAGGGAGGAGAGAGGTAGAGGAGAGACAGGAGGTGTAGATGGGAGAGGTAGAGGAAAGATAGAGGAGAGGTTGAGGTTTAGAGGAGAGAGGTAGAGGAGAGAGGTAGAGGAGAGGTTGAGGTTTAGAGGAGAGAGGTAGAGGAGAGAGGTAGAGGAGAGACATAGGAGAGCTAGATGGGAGAGGTAGAGGATAAGGTAGAGGAAAGCTAGAGGAGAGGTAGAGGACAGATGTAGAGGAAGAGGTAGAGGAGAAATAAAGGAGAGGCAGAGGAGAGATGTAGAGGAGAGAGGTAGAGGAGAGACATAGGAAAGTTAGATGGGAGAGCTAGAGGAAAGCTAGAGGAGAGGTAGAGGAAAGCTAGAGGAGAGGTAGAGGAAAGATAGAGGAGAGAGATAGAGGTATAGATGAGAGTTGTAGAGAAAAGACAGGAGAGGTAGAGGAAGAGGTAGAGGAGAAATAAAGGAGAGGTAGAGGTGAGAGGTAGAGGAGAGATGTAGAGGAGTGGTAAAGGAGAGGGAGAGGTGTAGAGAAGAGATAGAGGATAGAGGTAGAGGAGAGAGGTAGAGGATAAAATAGGATAAATAAAGGATAGATAGAAGAAAGGTAGAAGAGAGATATAGGAGAGGTAGAGGAGAGGGGTAGAGGTGAGGTGGGGGGAAAAGGTAGAAGAGAGAGGTAGAGGTGAGGTGCAATGGATATGTGTCCATGAGATGTTTCTACAACTTGATTGGAGTCCACCTGTGGTAAATTCCATTGATTGGACATGATTTGGGAAGGCACACACCTGTCTATATAAGGTAGAGATCCGAGACAGGATTGTGTCAAGACAAAGATCTGGGGAAGGGTACCAAAACATTTCTGCAGCATTGAAGATCCCCAAGAACACAGTAGCCTCCATCATTTTTAAATGGAAGGAGTTTGGAAGCATAAAAACGTTCCATAGCTGTCCACCTGGCCAAACTGAGCAATCAGTGGGGAGAAGGGCCTTGGTCTGTCAGGGAGGTGACCAAGAACCCAATGGTCACTCTGACAGAGTTCTAGAGTTCCTCTGTGGAGATGGGAGAACCTTCCAGAAGGACAACCATCTCTGCAGTACTCCAACAATCATGGTAGAGTAGCCAGATGGAAGCCACTCCTCAGTAAAAGGTACATGACAGTAAAAGGTACATGGAGTTTGCCAACGGACACCTAAAGACCAAGACCATGAGAAACAAGATTCTCTTGTCTGATGAAACCAAGTTTAACTCTTTGGCCTGAATGCTAAGCGTCACGTCTGGAGGAAACCTGGCACCATCCCTACGGTGAAGCATGGTGGTGGGAGCATCATGCTGTGAGGATGTTTTTCAGCGGCAGGGACAGGGAGACTTGTCAGGATCGAGGGAAAGATGAACGGAGCAAAGTATAGAGAAACCTGCTCCAGAGTGCTCAGGACCTCAGACTGGAGAGAAGGTTTTACCTTCCAACAGAACAGCTCCTCTAAGCACGCAACCAAGGCAAAGTTGCCCAGCCAGAGCCCAGACTTGAACCTGATCGAACATCTCTGGAGTGACCTGAAAATAGCTGTGCAGCAACGCTCCCCATTCAACCTGACAGAGTTTGAGAGGATCTGCAGCAAATAATGGGAGAATCTACCCAAATACAGGTGTGCCAAGCTTGTAGCGTCATACTCAAGAAGAATCGAGGCTGTAATTTCTGCCAAAGGTGTTTCAACAAAGTACTGTGCAGAGGGTCTGAATGCTTATGTAAGTGGGATATTTGTTTTTTATTTGAGCAAAACTGTCTAAAAAATAGTTTTGCTTCGTCATTATGGTCTATTGTGTGTAGATTGATGAGGAAAAACAACCATTTAATACATTTTAGAATATGGCTGTAACATAAAATGTGGAAAAAGTCAAGTGGTCTGAATACTTTCCGAAGGCACTGTATGTAAATGTGATATTTCTGTGTTATTTTATGAATTACCAAAAATGTATAAAAACATGTTTTTGCTTTGTCATTATCGGCAATTATGTTGAAATTGCTTTCTTTCATTTCAAATTTCTTAGGTAGCCTTGACAATATTTAATTTATAAACATAATACATATCATAACCATTGCACCGTTTCTGGCCATGATGAGTTCATATTCCCAAAGTAGCCAAATGACCATGAACATCTCATTTAATTGGGCTTATTAGATAGGCTTTTATAATTTCAGGTTTGTGCTCTATTCATCCAAAACAGAGCATGGTTAAGTTAAAACATACAGTATAATTTAACAGGTGAACAGACGGAAAGTGTGGTCGTAACATGTTGTGACATACGGTCATGATATTGTTGTCGTATCAAATGTCCACCACTTAAATATATGGCTCATGCACTGTACATGTGCACCACACTTATGTATTGAATACTATGTGATAAGTGCATGTGTAAGAGTATATAAAGTATGCTAATGTAAAACAAAGTAGTTTGTGGTATCTGTACATTACTTTGCTCTTTATATTTTTGGCAACTTTTACTTCACTACATTCGTAAAGAAAATAATGTACTTTTTACTCCATATATTTTCCTTGACACCCAAAAGTATTTGCTACATTTTGACAAAAAAATTGTCCAATTCAAACACTTATCAAGAGAACATCCCTGGTCATCCATAGTGCCTCTGTATGAGGGCACAGGGCAAAACCCAGATGCAGACACAGGAGGCAGATGGTTTGAGTCACTGATATTTATTATAATCCAAGGGGCAGGCAAGAGGATGGTCATGGACAGGCAAAAGATCATAAGGTCAGTCCAAGAGGTACAGAGTGGCAGCCATGCTCGCGATCAGGCAGTATGGCCAGACAAGCGGGTTCAGAGTCAAGGCAGGCAAGGGTCAAAACCCGGAGGACTAGCAACAACCAGAGGAAAGGGTCAAAACCCGGAGGACTAGCAACAACCAGAGGAAAGGGTCAAAACCAGGAGGACTAGCAACAACCAGAGGAAAGGGTCAAAACCAGGAGGACTAGCAACAACCAGATGAAAGGGTCAAAACCAGGAGGACTAGCAACAACCAGAGGAAAGGGAAAAAAGCAGGAGGACTAGCAACAACCAGAGGAAAAGGTCAAAACCAGGAGGACTAGCAACAACCAGAGGAAAGGGAAAAAAGCAGAAGGACTAGCAACAACCAGAGGAAAAGGTCAAAACCAGGAGGACTAGCAACAACCAGAGGAAAGGGTCAAAACCAGGAGGACTAGCAACAACCAGAGGAAAGGGTCAAAACCAGGAGGACTAGCAACAACCAGATGAAAGGGTCAAAACCAGGAGGACTAGCAACAACCAGAGGAAAGGGAAAAAAGCAGGAGGACTAGCAACAACCAGAGGAAAAGGTCAAAACCAGGAGGACTAGCAACAACCAGAGGAAAGGGAAAAAAGCAGGAGGACTAGCAACAACCTGAGGAAAAGGTCAAAACCAGGAGGACTAGCAACAACCAGAGGAAAGGGTCAAAACCAGGAGGACTAGCAACAACCAGAGGAAAGGGTCAAAACCAGGAGGACTAGCAACAACCAGAGGAAAGGGTCAAAAGCAGGAGGACTTGCAACAGCCAGAGGAAAGGGTCAAAACCAGGAGGACTAGCAACAACCAGAGGAAAGGGTCAAAACCAGGAGGACTAGCAACAACCAGAGGAAAGGGTCAAAACCAGGAGGACTAGCAACAACCAGAGGAAAGGGTCAAAAGCAGGAGGACTTGCAACAGCCAGAGGAAAGGGTCAAAACCAGGAGGACTAGCAACAACCAGAGGAAAGGGTCAAAACCAGGAGGACTAGCAACAACCAGAGGAAAAGGTCAAAACCAGGAGGACTAGCAACAACCAGAGGAAAGGGAAAAAAGCAGGAGGACTAGCAACAACCAGAGGAAAAGGTCAAAACTAGGAGGACTAGCAACAACCAGAGGAAAGGGAAAAAACCAGGAGGACTAGCAACAACCAGAGGAAAAGGTCAAAACCAGGAGGACTAGCAACAACCAGAGGAAAGGGAAAAAAGCAGGAGGACTAGCAACAACCAGAGGAAAGGGAAAAACCAGGAGGACTAGCAACAACCAGAGGAAAGGGTCAAAACCAGGAGGACTAGCAACAACCAGAGGAAAGGGTCAAAAGCAGGAGGACTAGCAACAACCAGAGGAAAGGGTCAAAAGCAGGAGGACTTGCAACAGCCAGAGGAAAGGGTCAAAACCAGGAGGACTTGCAACAGCCAGAGGAAAGGGTCAAAACCAGGAGGACTAGCAACAACCAGAGGAAAGGGTCAAAACCAGGAGGACTAGCAACAACCAGAGGAAAGGAACAAAAGCAGGAGGACTAGCAACAACCAGAGGAAAGGGTCAAAAGCAGGAGGACTAGCAACAACCAGAGGAAAGGGTCAAAACCAGGAGGACTAGCAACAACCAGAGGAAAGGAACAAAAGCAGGAGGACTAGCAACAACCAGAGGAAAGGAACAAAAGCAGGAGGACTAGCAAGAACCAGAGGAAAGGAACAAAAGCAGGAGGACTAGCAACAACCAAAGGAACAAAAGCAGGAGCATGGCATAACACAATGGTTGACTTGACAAGAGAAGACAAACTGGCACAGACAAACACATGTATAAATACCCAGGGGAAGAGGAAAGGGTCAAAACCAGGAGGACTAGCAACAACCAGAGGAAAGGGTCAAAACCAGGAGGACTAGCAACAACCAGAGGAAAGGGTCAAAACCAGGAGGACTAGCAACAACCAGATGAAAGGGTCAAAACCAGGAGGACTAGCAACAACCAGAGGAAAGGGAAAAAAGCAGGAGGACTAGCAACAACCTGAGGAAAAGGTCAAAACCAGGAGGACTAGCAACAACCAGAGGAAAGGGTCAAAACCAGGAGGACTAGCAACAACCAGATGAAAGGGTCAAAACCAGGAGGACTAGCAACAACCAGAGGAAAGGGAAAAAAGCAGGAGGACTAGCAACAACCTGAGGAAAAGGTCAAAACCAGGAGGACTAGCAACAACCAGAGGAAAGGGAAAAAAGCAGGAGGACTAGCAACAACCTGAGGAAAAGGTCAAAACCAGGAGGACTAGCAACAACCAGAGGAAAGGGTCAAAAGCAGGAGCATGGCATAACACAATGGTTGACTTGACAAGAGAAGACAAACTGGCACAGACAAACACAGGTATAAATACCCAGGGGAAGAGGAAAGGGTCAAAACCAGGAGGACTAGCAACAACCAGAGGAAAGGGTCAAAACCAGGAGGACTAGCAACAACCAGAGGAAAGGGTCAAAACTAGGAGGACTAGCAACAACCAGAGGAAAGGGTCAAAACCAGGAGGACTAGCAACAACCAGAGGAAAGGAACAAAAGCAGGAGCATGGCATAACACAATGGTTGACTTGACAAGAGAAGACAAACTGGCACAGACAAACACAGGTATAAATACCCAGGGGAAGATGGGTGACACCTGGAGGGGATGGAGACAAGCACAAGGACAGGTGAAACAGATCAGGGTGAGACACTCTGATCTGGCAGACTCACGAAACATAAATGCTTAATTTGTAAATTATGTCTGAGTGTTGGAGTGTTTCCCTGCCTATGCATCAATAAAAAATAATACAATTGTGCTCTCTGGTTTGCTTAATATAAGGAAGTTGAAATGGTTTATATTTTTACTCTTACTTTTGATACTTAAGGACATTGTACCCCTGGCTATTTGTCTTAAATACAATTGTGTTGTCTGGGTTAATATAAGGAATTTGAAGTGATTTTATACTTTTTCCTCAAGTATCACAATGATGTAATTTTTCCACCACTGGTTGTGGCTGGGGATTATAGCATTTCTTTCACATTACCCATCAATTTAGACAAGTGTGTCTGTGTGCGTCATCTATTTTTATCTGGACACATCTGTTTACCTGGAATTGTTCCTTATTGTAGGCTACTACCACTTTTAGTCTTTAGCACGTGACCTCATGTGAATCCTTAGAGATGGGTGGGGCTGGCTTAAGAGGGTGTGAACCCCGCTGAATTTAGACAAAGGAGAGCTCTCTTGTAGGTACCAAAACATTCAAAGGCCCTTTTCTCAAAAGTGAGTTTACAAGTCTATCAACTCTCAAAGTACTACTTTCCCATTGTTCCTTAAAAACACAGTGTTATGGTATACCAGTTTGTAGCTCTGAATCTCTTTTATCTCATGTAAAAATACAAAATACATTAAAAAATTCTACATAAGACTGAATCCAGGTGGTGAGTCACACTAAATGAGACCCCATTTACAGGTCAGTTAAATCAAGTGCCTGCCACTCCAGGACTAGGGTTGCCTACCCCTGGGCTTATTCACTTGGGGCAAATCACAGAGGAAGGGGAAGGGGAAGGGGAAACTCAAAACCACAACCACATCAGTAGCCTAGCTACAGTTATTTTTTGTGATTGCATTTTGAAATGTTGCACAAAAATAAAGAATTTCTTTCTCTTCCTCCCCCTTTTTTCAATCTTGGCTACTCAAAGTGCACAGGGAGAGCAGAGGCACGGCAAACACTTTCCTGTATCAGGATGTTACTGTTTGGCCAAATCATGGTTTAGCTGCTCCCAAAATAGAACGTTTTCATAAAAAGGGTTTCGGGAGGGTATTCCCTGCTTTACATTCACTCTTCTGCTCGTATTTTCTATATAAACAATGGCTTGACTGACTTCTGATATTACTCTAATGAAGTTTAGAAGTGTGTGGTGTGGCTATTATTAGGCTTCAGCAACTGCAGGCCTATGATATGAAGGCAGTACGCTCCAACTGACTCTGACAGTTGAACTTGAGGTGATGAAGACGGTTTCAGGCCTAACAGAGTTAGTGCTATAATCTAACAACATGTTTATCTTAATACAAAATATTCTGATTAAAAATGAACAAATTAGCCTCTTCTGTACATTTAAATCTGTACCGCAGATGCAGTAGCCATCTGACATAAAGAAATGCATGTCGGTGTCATACCAGGCCACCAGCATATCTCTATTTCTCTGTATCTCTCTGGGGTTAGGCCTATGCTTCTCTTCCTTTATATAAAGTGAGGGGAAAAAAGTATTTGATCCCCTGCTGATTTTGTACGTTTGCCCACTGACAAAGAAAGGATCAGTCTATAATTTTAATGGTAGGTTTATTTGAACAGTGAGAGACAGAATAACAAAAACAATTCTGAAAAGCGCATGTCAAAAATGTTATAAATTGATTTGCATTTTAATGAGGGAAATAAGTATTTGACCCCTCTGCAAAACATGACTTGGTTCCTGGTGGCAAAACCCTTGTTGGCAATCACAGAGGTCAGACGTTTCTTGTAGTTGGCTACCAGGTTTGCACACATCTCAGGAGGAATTTTGTTCCACTCCTCTTTGCAGATCTTCTCCAAGTCATTAAGGTTTCGAGGCTGACGTTTGGCAAGTCAAACCTTCAGCTCCCTCCACAGATTGTCTATGGGATTAAGGTTTTAAGACTGGCTAGGCCACTCCAGGACCTTAATGTGCCTCTTCTTGAGCTACCCCTTTGTTGCCTTGGCCGTGTGTTTTGGGTCATTGTCATGCTGGAACACCCATCCACGACCCATTTTCAATGCCCTGGCTGATGGAAGGAGGTTCTCACCCAAGATTTGACGGTACATGGCCCCGTCCATCGTCCCTTTGATGCGGTGAAGTTGTCCTGTCCCCTTAGCAGAAAAACACCCCCAAAGCATAATGTTTCCACCTCCATGTTTAACGGTGGGGATGGTGTTCTTGAGGTCATAGGCAGCATTCCTCCTCCTCCAAACAGGGCGAGTTGAGTTAATGCCAAAGAGCTCCATTTTGGTCTCTTCTGACCACAACACTTCCATCCAGTTGTCCTCTGAATCATTCAGATGTTCATTGGCAAACTTCAGACTGGCATGTATATGTGCTTTCTTGAGCAGGGGGACCTTGCGGGCGCTGCAGGATCTCAGTCCTTCACGGCGTAGTGTGTTACCAATTGTTTTCTTGGTGACTGTGGTCCCAGCTGACTTGAGATCATTGACATGATCCTCCTGTGTAGTTCTGGGCTGATTCCTCACCGTTCTCATAATCATTGCAACTCCACGAGGTGAGATCTTGCATGGAGCCCCAGACCGAGGGAGATTGACAGTTCTTTTGCGTTTCTTCCATTTGCGAATAATCTCACTAACTGTTGTCACCTTCTCACCAAGCTGCTTGGCGATGGTCTTGTAGCTTATTCCAGCCTTGTGTAGGTCTACAATATTGTCCATGACATCATTGGTCTTGGTCTTGGCCATGGTGGAGAGTTTGGAATCTAATTGACTGATTGCTCCTGTGGACAGGTGTCATTTATACAGGTACCAAACTGAGATTAGGAGCACTCCCTTTAAGAGTGTGCTTGTAATCTCAGCTCGTTATCCTTTATACAGGTAACAAGCTGAGATTAGGAGCACTCCCTTTAAGAGTGTGCTCGTAATCTCAGCTCGTTATCTTTTATACAGGTAACAAACTGAGATTAGGGGATTAAGAACTTGCTTTGTGCACGGGGCATTGGGGCAAGTAGTGTTCTCCGGGCATCCGCCAAACCCAGATTCGTCTGTTGGACTGCCAGATGGTGAGGCGTGATTCATCAATCTAGAGAACGCATTTCCACTGCTCAAGATTCCAATGGCGGCGAGCTTTACACCACTCCAGCCAAGGCTTGGCATTGCGCATGGTGATCTTAGGCTTGTGTGCAGCTGCTCGGCCATGGAAACCCTTTTTATGAAGCTTCCGACGCACAGTGCTTGTGCTGGTGTTGCTTCCAGAGGCAGTTTAGAAGTTGCTAGTGAGTGTTGCAACCGTGGACAGACGATTATTAAGCGTTACGTGCTTCAGCACTCAGCGGTCCCGTTCTGTGAGCTTGTGTGGCCTACTACTGCCAATGTTTGTCTATGGAAATTGCTGTGCTGTGTGCTCGATTCTATGCACCAGTCAGCAACGGGTGTGGCGGAAATAGACAAATCCTCTAATTTGAAGAAGTGTCCACATACTTTTGCATATATGGTGTGTATATATATATCCAGTATTTATTTTAACATTTTTATCATACAGTGGACACCTAAGCCTATAGACCTATGCATGCAATGCCCTGATACATTTAGTGCTTAAATCTCTGACAGCTGAACCTTGAGGTGGACAATTATTATTTTAGGAAAGTAGCCTAAAAACAAATAAAAAGTACGCTATAAAGTTTTGCATACGCTACACATCAAAACACAAGGAACAGTGTTATTGTAATTTGTTATAGCTGTTTTTAAAGAGGGGGACTATGTATACCGCTGATAGGTGGAGAGAGATGCTACAGAGTCCAGCAGAGAGAGAGAGAATCTCAGTAAGACAAAAAAGGTCCAGTTGCCAGGATCACAAAAACAAATTCCATCTAGACACCATTGTCCTAGAGCATGCAAAATCTAAACATACCTCGGCCTAAACATCAGTGCCACAGGTAACTTCCACAGAGCTGTGAACGATCTGAGAGACAAGGCAAGAAGGGTCTTCTATGCCATCAAAGGGAACATAACATTTGACATACCAATTAGGATCTGGCAAAAAAATATTTGAACCCATTGCCCTTTATGGTTGTGAGGTCTGGGGTCCGCTCACCAACCAAGAATTCACAAAATGGGACAAACACCAAATTGAGACTCTGCATGCAGAATTCTGCAAAAATATCCTCAGTGTTCAATGTAAAACACCAAATAATGCATGCAGAGAACAATTAGGCCAATAACTGCTATTTATCAAAATCCAGAAAAGATTCTACAACCACCTAAAAGGAAGCGATTCCGAAACCTTCCAAAAACAAAGCCATCACCTACAGAGAGATGAACCTGGAGAAGAGTCCCCTAAGCAAGCCTGTCCTGGAGCTCTGTTCACAAACACAAACAGACCCCACAGAAACCCAGGACAGCAACACAATTAGACCCAACCAAATCATGAGAAAACAAAAATATAATTATTTGACACATTGGAAAGAATTTTTTAAAAACAGAGCAAACTAGAATGCAAACTGTTTGGCCCTAAACAGAGAGTACACATTGGTAGAATACCTGACCACTGTCATTGACCCAAACTTAAGCAAAGCTTTGACTATGTACAGACTCAGTGAGTATAGCCTTGCTATTGAGAAAGGTCATCGTAGACAGACCTGGCTCTCAAGAGTAGACAGGCTATATGCACACTGCCCACAGAATGAGGTGGAACCTGAGCTATACTTCCTAAACTCCTGCCAAATGAATGACCATATTAGAGACACATTTTTCCCTCAGATTACATCCACAAATAATTTGAAAACAAATCATATTTTGGGTGAAATACCACAGTGTGCAATCAAAGCAGTAACATTTGTGACAAGAAAAATTCAGCCAGTGAGTTTTTGTTGTCACTTTAAATATTTGCAAATCGTACGCTGCATATAGACATAATATAACATTTGAGAAGTATTTCTCATTCTGGAACTTGTGAATGTAATATTTACTGTTCACTTTTTTTTTTTTTTCACTTTTGTTTATCCATTTCACTTTCTTTGGAAATGTAAACACATGTTTCCCATGCCAATAAAGCTCCTTGAATTGAATTGAGAGAGAGTGTGAGACAGTCTGATCTGAGAGAATCTTCGAAAGAGAGGGGGACGGTGTCCTGAATCTATGATTGGGGATTGACTGAGGGCTGTATAGTGGGGTGTACCCCTCTCCTGTGTGTTGTGGTTATGATCGTGGTTATGAGGCTAACAGCTGGGTTGTTATGATAACCGTGTGGCGGCTCGGCAACATGTTTCCGTGGTCACGGGTAGAAGGGCGCAGGGCTGCCGTTACGACCCTGACTCCCTGAGAGGTTGGCACTCCTCAATGACAGAAAATGTCAATTCAAAATAGTGTTAGTGGTGTGTGTGTGTGTGTGTGTGTGTGTGTGTGTGTGTGTGTGTGTGTGTGTGTGTGTGTGTGTGTGTGTGTGTGTGTGTGTGTGTGTGTGTGTGTGTGTGTGTGTGTGTGTGTGTGTGTGTGTGTGTGTGTGTGTGTGTGCGTGTGTGTGTGTGTATTAGTTAAACCTGTTCACTTTACCAGTAGTAGGTAAACATTTTGTGGCACAGAAAGAAAGGGAAATGTTGTGAGTCTGGTTGTGTAGGCTATAGTAATGTGTTATTAATTACGTTTTAGCTAGGGTTTGGTGTAGATGCAGCAGAGATGCTGTAATTCAAACACTATTGCCCTGTCATGACGTTGCCCTCTTTGAGTACAGCGAGCACCATCCCCCGCTCTCTGCTTCTACAACCAGACTGCTGTGGTCAGAGTGAGGTCGTAAATTCCTAAGGAAGACAATGCCTCATGGCCACACAGTATTAGAGAGGGTAAACTTTCACAGAGGACAAAGGAAATCCTTCCACCTCACAGAACTTGAGGTACGAACAAATGTCATGTTCCAGAGAAAGTCTAAAAGATTGGTGAAGAACCCAGCTACGAACTGGTGCGTTTGTCACAACTTGGGAAGCTCAAGGGGGATGGTGTGGCCACATTACCATAACGCTGTTTATATAATAGCCTCAGATATGAGGTTTACATCTAATTGTTGTATAAGAGGAATGAGTGAGTATGATACTGTTTGTATAATTGTGTAATATGGTTGTGGACTGTTTAATGAAGAAAAATACAATTCCCTTTTGATTTGAACTAAATCAGAGGACTGCCCCTGAGCCCAGTTAGGGTCAGACATCCTGGGACAGCCCCTTTCTGCCATTTCAAATAAAAACCAACTTTGAGAAATTATCAGCAGACCATGTTTTTCTACATTAGGGGAGGACTATAAGGTTGTTGACCAAGCTTACCTCAATTACGAGAGGGCTTAAGATGTAGGCCATTGCTGAACCTTTTTAACCATACCACGCGGTTAAACTCTTAGACTATCGATACCGACAGAATGAGAACAAGTCTTTGATACGAATTACTAGTCTGCAATTTCTGTGAATTACTTAGTAATAAATAAATGATTTAAGACAATTGATGTATGGATAACTCATAGTGAAGACTGGATTCGTGCAGAAAACCAACAATTTACGACGTTTGGAATGAGACTAACGTGAGGTCAAATAAATAAATCATTAATCAGAAGACTATTGATCAGATATGAAAATATCTGAAAGGTTATATTGGGAAATTATAACTTTGTAACCTGAATACTTTCCTTGGTGCCCCTACTTCCTAGTTAATTACAGTTACACGATTAATTAGTTTGATCGCGTTATACTAATTACAGGGAATCTTTGATAAAACTATGACTTCAATTTAATGATAGTAAAGACACGACAGTACTTACTGTAAAACATTACAGCATCGCTGTACATTAACGCTAGGGATGCTGTAATATGTTTTACAGTAAGGTAAGTAAAATAGTACTGTAAAATATATTACGTACTCTGCTTTAAAGCAAAATAACATTATTAAGCTGGAAACTCCTGGTGCCACTATAATGCTGTTTTATTTAGATGGAAAATTAGAAATGTGTAGTTGACATTAAAATGTGAAAATACACATGTGAAAGTGTAGCTGACATGAGTCTGTCATGGTTGCTTATGGTCATGTGATGAGGTACACCCGCCTGCGACTTCAAAATTAGTGTTGGCCCTCTTGGCGGCAGGTATTCTACGCGGCAGGTATTCTAGCGGTTCTGCCCTTGAGCAAGTCAGTTAATCCCTAACAACAACTGCTTCCCGGGGGTTGATTAAGGACAGGCCCCTACACCTCGATGATTCAGAGAGGTTGGGTTAAATGCGGAAGACACATATAGGTTGAATGCATTCAGTTGTGCAACTGACTAGGTATCCCTTTCCTATGTGAGACCCAGGTTTTAATCCTGCCAGTTACAAAAGCACACGTGTAATTTATGATATCACATTAGAAATGTTGGGAAACCACATGTTTGAGTCATGAAAAATAAACCTCTGAACACATAAACAATGCTCAGACAGTAGCAGAATATCTGATCAGCTCTTGAAACGAACTTCGAGCATGACAAAACTATTTGTGTTATTTTACTGATGACTGCAGAGTAATACAGAGGAGCTTTATCATACATAAAAGAACACAAAGCCACACACACCGTTGTACAGATACACACACTCAATCACACAAGCACAAAAACATACACACAACGCGACTATGTGCTCATGAAAAATCATTTGGATATTTTCCAGGGAGCTCATTGAAATTGGACATCAGGAAATGTCTTCAGCATTGTGGGCAGTGGTGGCTGATGGTTGTAATTCCATGACTCTGGATCAGAGGGATGTGTATTCAATCTCAGCTGTGGACTCTTCGAAAAATACTTATTTTCCACCATAATTTGCAAATAAATTCATAAAATATCCTACAATGTGATTTTCTGGATGTTTTTTTCTCATTCTGTCTGTCATACTTGAAGTGTACCTATGATGAAAATTACAGGCCTCTCTCATCTTATTAAGTGGAAGAACTTGCACAATTGATGGCTGACTAAATACTTTTTTGCCCCACTGTATATATATATCGCAGTGGTGGGTAGTATATGGGGCTTTGGTGATAAAACGGATGGCACTGTGATAGACAGCATCCAGATTGCTGAGTAGAGTTTGAGGCTATTTTGTAAATGACATTGCTGAAGTCGAGGATCATTAGGATAGTCAGTTTTACGAGGGTATGTTTGGCAGCGTGAGTGAATGAGGCTTTGTTGCGAATAGGAAGTCTATTCTAGATTTAATTTAGGATTGGAGATGCTTAATATGAGTATGGAAGGAGAGTATACAGTCTAGCCGGACACCTAGGTATTTGTAGTTGTCCACATATTCTAAGTCAGAACCGTCCAGGGTAGTGATGCTAGTCAGGCGGGCGGGTGCAGGCAGCGATTGGTTGAAGAGCATGCATTTAGTTTTACTAGCGTTTAAGAGCAGTTGGAGGCCACGGAAGGAGTGTTGTATGGGATTGAAGCTCGTTTGGAGATTTGTTAACTTCTTTGGGATAGGGGGCAGCATTTTCACTTTTGCTAATAGCACTCACTGTTGCCCATAGTGGCCAATTATGAAGGCATTTCTCAACGTCCTCAGGACATGGATAGACATCCAATTTCCACGATCTCCCTGGACAATGGCCTGATGATTTTTCATGAGCACATCATCACGTTGTCTATGTTTGTGTGTGCGTGTGTGTATGTGTGATGAAGGCGTGTGTGTATCTGTACGACGGTGTGTGTGGCTTTGTGTTCTTTTATGTATGATAAAGCTCCTCTGTATTACTCTGCAGTCTTCAGTAAAATAACACAAATAGTTTTGTCATGCTCGAAGTTCATTTCAAGAGCTGATCAGATATTCTGCTCATGTTTGAGAATCGTTTCCATAATAACTTATGTTATATGTATCTTATATCTTATAAATCTGATCTGAAAGCTGAGGCTTTCAGTACATCACTTTAATATAATAAATCATGCAATAATTCACAAGTTTCTCTTATAGACAATAACACACAGGCAAGTACACATACACACGCACACAACAGGGCCCCTTACAAATAATGTGAATTCTGTATATAAGCACCCGGGGCTTTTTCCCACAGTTTGGTCTGCTCCTCGGTTGAAACCACTGATTGTTAATGATGGACATAATCCATGAAACACAATCTTATGAATGATCATTTTGACGACAGTCCAACACAGATGCATGAATGTTAACACAGCCACTGGGAATATTCACTCACTATGGATCCAGACAATTCAAACCCTGCTGAAATCAATCAATGAACAAAACCATACATTCCTGCCATGTTATACTATGACTATTGGTAACCACGGTTTCAGGCTGACTGTGCTTTAGACAGAGCATTGAGCAACATTGCACCAGTTAGCGGAAGAGAAGTTAAATGCAAGGAAAGAATACTACACGATAATAGCTTTCAATCATAATGTGAGATGTGTGTTTGTGACACAAAAGACACATAGAGACAGACAGCTAGACATACACACTGCCATTACGTAAGAGTAAGATGTGTTCGTGACACAGGGGAAACATGAAGACATGCGCACACAGAACAAGAGGTTTAGAGACACAGACACACTGCTAGAGAAGGTGTCTTTAACAGTAGGAAAGGAGGAAGGAGGGAGAGAGGGAGGGAAGTAGGGAGCAAAGGGGGAAAAGAGGGAAGGGGGTGGTGGGACTGGTGCCATCTCTTTGCTGAGAGAGAGGGATTTCACAGAGCAGATGTTAATCTTCCTGACAAAAAGAAAAGTAGACATCCCTCCATCCCGTTAGCTCTGTTTGTGACTGTTCTGTCCGCCTGTTCTCCGGTATGTGTCATGCATAATTTAACAATGAGACAACAATCTAAAGACAGACAGGGTTTGTGTGTGAGTGAGTGTGAGAGAGAGAGAGAGAGAGAGCTTCACTATCTGGCAGTCCGATGGACAAATCTGGGTTTGGCGGATGATGGGAGAACGCTACCTGCCCCATTGCATAGTGCCAACTGTAAAGTTTGGTGGAGGAGGAATAATGGTCTGGGGCTGTTTTTCATGGTTCGGGCTCGGCCCCTTAGTTCTAGTGAAGGGAAATCTTAAAGCCACAGCATACAATTACATTCTAGAGTATTCTGTTCTTCAATCTTTGTGGCAATAGTTTGGGGAAAGACCTTTCCTGTTTCAGCGTGACTATACCCTTGTGCACAAATCGAGGTCCAAATGAAAATGATTTGCCGAGATCGGTGTGGAAGAACTTGACTAGCTTGCAGAGAACCATGACCTCAACCCCTTCAAACACCTTTTCGATGAATTGGAATGCAGACTGTGTGCCAAGCCTAATCTTCCAACATCAGTGCCCGACCTCATTAATGCTCTTGTGGCTGAAGGGAAGCAAGTCCCTGCAGCAATGTTCCAAAATCTAGAGGAATGCCTCCCAGAAGAGTGGAGGCTGTTATAGTAGTAAAGGTGGGACCAACTCCATATTAATGCCCATGATTTTAGAATGAGATGTTGGACGAGTAGGTGTCCACATATGTTTTGTCATGTAGTGTATATCTTGAAAACTTTATTGCTGAAATGCAAAACATATTGGGACTAAATCAACAATAGACTCATGAAAGAAATAGCAAAATCTAGTTTTTGGTTGGAGTTTTCCTTTAAAGGATAGTCTTATTCTGCGCTGCTGGTGGTTGTGTTCAGTGGTGGTTAGTAGAGTGGTCAAGTCAGACTGGGGATGAGATTGTTAGTAGAGAACCCACTGAGAGTAGTGAGCTTAGGTTGGAGAGAAAGAGAGACATTAAGAGAGAGATAAATGGAGAGAGGAAAACTGAGCGAGAATGTGCTTGCAAGAGAAAATGAGAGATTCTCAGAAGGTGAGTGTGCTGAGTCTCTAACTAGAAAAGTTTTTTGGAGAGATACTCCCAGCTGGTAAGAGGGAGGGCTGTGGGACAGAATATTCTCTCTCCTCTCCTCTCCTTTCCACCCATTCACTCTCATTCTATCTTTTTTGGAGAGATACAGCCAGCCGGTGAGAGGGAGGGAGGACTGTGAGAGCATATTCCCTATTCACTCTAAATCTATTCTCAAATGTTGTTCTCTCTCGTTTTCCCCTCTCTGCTAGTGCTGCGCTGGGGGTATTGAGTGTAGAGGGCTATATCACCCTGACAGAAAACATAGAAAGAATCCATACATCTCTGCCGCCCACTGTCCACACACACACACACACACACACACACACACACACACACACACACACACACACACACACACACACACACACACACACACACACACACACACACACACACACACACACACACACACACACACACACACACACACACACACACACACACACACACACACACACACACATACAAACATACACACACAAACATACAAATACACACACCCACACACACGAACAGCCATGATACATAATGCATGGGATGCGTATGCACACACACACACACATTAACACACACATGCACACACACAAACACACACAATAAATCGCTGCCAGACTAAAAACAGACACACAAACTTACGGGAAAAAGACATATTGCAGCAGTGCACACTGTTCAAAAAGAGAGGATACTCACAAACATGGACACCAACACTCTCCCATCACTTCACTACATAGGAATGACGTTGGCATATTCCTGAGACTGTGTGTATGCTTGTGTGCATGGATGTGCGTGAGTGTGTGTGTGTTTGTACGACGGTGGTTATCATATCAACGGCATTCCTATTAGATCGGAATACACACACAAATCTGGATGATTTCCCAGTAGGCCTTGGGGGAGATAATGAGTTTTTAATTGTTTTGGTGGCTTCTGATGACAGATGCACGCACACACACACACACACACACACACACACACACACACACACACACACACACACACACACACACACACACACACACACACACACACACACACACACACACACACACACACACACACACACACACACACACACACACACACACACACACACACACACACACACACACACACAGTTTATTAATGACAGATACAAATATCTGTTCACATTGTGACAACGCCTCTGGATTTGTTCTTTGTTTTTAATAAACATTCCTCTTCAGTTTCAAAGCCAATAGAGGTACTCATTTTTCTAAAGTGTTTTATTTTGTTTTGGTCTTTCATCCTGTTATCTTTTTCTTCTTCCCTGTTAATCCTTTCGTGATCATGCACTCATCCTTTAATTATCATATTCATCGAAGATATCTTTGTCATTACATGACATTTTGATTAGATTATGTAAATTTAGAATGCCTTCCCCTGTGTTTCTGTGAATGTCTGTGTGTGTTTTCCTGCCTGCATTAGTGAGTGTGAGTGACTCACTGAGTGTGAGTGTGACCAGTGACCATGTGATACACACAGTGCAGTGTGTGATCAGACACAGTATGTGATCAGATACTGTACTGAGATACACAGTATGTGATCAGAGACTGTACTGAGATGCACAGTGCAGTACGTGATCAGATACTGTACTGAGATATTTCAGTGCAGTATGTAATCGGAGACTGTACTGAGATACACAGTGCAGTATATGATCAGATACTGTACTGAGATATACAGTGCAGTATGTTATCAGAGACTGTACTGAGATACACAGTGCAGTACAGTATGTGATCAGAGACTGTACTGAGATACACAGTGCAGTATATGATCAGATACTGTACTGAGATATACAGTGCAGTATGTTATCAGAGACTGTACTGAGATACACAGTGCAGTACAGTATGTGATCAGAGACTGCACTGAGATACACAGTGCAGTATGTTATCAAATCAAAATTAAATCACATTTTATTGGTCACATACACATGGTTAGCAGATGATAATGCTAGTGTGGTGAAATGCTTGTGCTTCTAGTTAATATCGAACAAGTAATCTAACAATTGCCCAACAACTACCTAATACACACAAATTGAAAGGGATGGGACAAATAATATGTACATATTAATATATTGATGAGCTATGGCCGAATGGCATAGGCAAGGTGCAATAGATGGTATAAGGTACAGTATATACATATCAGATGTTGCACTGAGATACACAGTGTGATGTGCAACATAGGCACTAGTACTACTGTACTAACACTGAGGCAGAGTTTGTCAGCATTGCTGTGTGACAGTGGGATGTACAGCGTCTTTGTGAACGTGTATTTGCGTTTGTGTGCATGATGAAGGAGCGTGTGTGTGTGCAGGCACGTGCAGAGACAGGGGTCTACCTGTGACCGAGCACCTGCCCCTTTTCCCTTCCACTCGCCAAGTGCCCATTTGGGTGGTGGTATAACTACACTTTCACTGGCTGCTGTCATATCAATCCCGTTAACGGGATTGCAGCCCTAAGAAGTAAAAAAAATATATATATATTTTTAAACTTCTTAGGGTTGCAATCCCGTTAACGGGATTGATATGACAACAGCCAGTGAAAGTGCAGAGCGCCAAATTCAAACAACAGAAATCACATACTTAAAATTCCTCAAACATACATGTATCGTATACCATTTTAAAGGTAATCTTGTTGTTAATCCCACCAAAGCGTCCGATTTCAAATCGGCTTTACAGTGAAAGCACCACAAACGATTATGTTAGGTCAGAGCCAAGCCACAGAAAAACAGCCATTTTTCCAGCCAAAGAGAGGAGTCACAAAAAGCACAAATAAAGATAAAATTAATCACTAACCTTTGATGATCTTCATCAGATGACACTCATACTCAAAAATCTGAAATAACATTATAAATATTCACTTACCTTTGATGGTCTTCATCAGAATGCACTCCCATGAATCCCAGTTCCACATTAAATGTTTGATTTGTTCGATAATGTCCATCATTTATGTCCAAAGAGCTACTTTTGTTAGCACGTTTGGTAAACAAATCCAAAGTCATGATGCGCGTTACCGAGTTTCAGACGAAATGTCAAAAGATCCGTTACTGTCGGTAGAAACATGTCAAACAATGTATGGAATCAGTCTTTAGGATGTTTTTAACATAAAACTTAAATAATATTCCAACCAGAGAATTCCTTAGTCTTCAGAAAAGCAGAGGAACGCAGCTATCTCTCATGTGAAATGTGCGTGACCAGCGCGTGACTGCTGGCAGACCTCTGACTCATTCCTCTCTCATTCGGTCCCACTTCACAGTAGCATGCTCAAGCAAGTTTCTAAAGACGGTTGACATCTAGTGGAAGCCTTAGGAAGTGCAACATAACCAAAATCCCACTGTGTATTCAATAGGGGCTCGGGTGGAAAATCGACCAACCTCGGATTTCCCACTCCCTGTTTGGATTTCTGATCAGGTTTTTGCCTGCCATATGAGTTCTGTTATACTCACAGACATAATTCATTTAATTTTAGAAACTTCAGAGTATTTTATATCCAATACTAATAATAATATGCACATATTAGCAACTGGGACTGAGGAGCAGGCAGTTTACTCTGGGCACCTTTTCATCCAAGCTACTCAATACTGCCCCTGCAGCCATAAGAAGTTAATTAAATAACGTTTTTGTCGCTGTTATTCTGAACCCACTGCTCCCAAGTCGTCATGTTGCAATAAAGATCGCCATCCCCCATCCATACCTCGTCTGTTGCTCTGCCTCGTATAGAGCTTATGTCCACCCGGTTTGCCTTTTTCCAAATCTGCCCTGCATGGAGATTGCAAGCAGCTGGTATCCAAACATTCACCAGTCAAGTGTGTGTAGCAAGCTACCTAGTTTAAACATGAACATTACTGCCACAGCAGCATACCATTTGATTAATACTTGATCATACGATTTACATCAAGGTGAATATTCGGTCTGGTTGGCTACAGACAGCAGCATTTCAGAATGTATTTCCTTATTGGATCATAGCCAAGGGAACGGTGTTGAAGGTGCTTCAGTATCTGTGATAAATTGAAATAAGTTTGCCAAATATATAGAATTACTGCTGTCTGTTGAAAAAAAAGATATAATTCAGAATAGCCTATGAGTAGGAATACAATTTAGCCACAGAGGATCAATAGCTTCTTAAAACAATTTGCCTGGCTGTGGATTGTGTGTAGCCCAATAACAAGGCATAGCCTACAGTCGGCAACAATTGCAGGAAAACACAGGTTGGAAAGCAAATGGCTCCTGCTGAAAAGAGAAGACTAATCTATCTGCTGTAGGCTACCAAAATATTTTAATCAACTTCCAAATCGGCCTATTGAGTGAACATTGTTTTAGAAGGTAAAACAAGAGAGAGGTAGGCTTTTGGCTGAAGCGCATCTGCGGGTTAAGTGAGCTGTACATCATTGGGTGAGTCAGTGAAACTGGAAACCTCTTTTAGGACTATAATTTCCTGCTCATACTGTATGATATGTTTCTCTCAACACAACGTGGTTCAGGCTATTGATGGATTCAGATGATCTCAGATTCTCAGTTTGTCAGGCTCAAAGTAGCCTGTCATTTCAGTCATTTGTGCGGCGGTATTAAAAAAATATCATGTCAAAGTCTACATTCATATAAAATGATGTAGAATTGCATGAATTGCTTTCCGGTACTTCTGCACTCCCCCCTCTGGCGTTCACTTTTTGTTCCAGCTCCTCGTGAATTTAAGCAATGAACATATGTAGTCTAGACTCTAACTAACCACCATATACTAAAATATCCACACAAGCCATTAGCCAGCCAGCCAGCCATGTATCATGAGTTAGAATATGATGAATATTAGGAGATATTATGAAGTTATTATTTAAGAACATTGAAGATAAATTACAATCCGTAAAATGATGATCAAGCTAGATAACTAGCAGATTTACATCAATCATCAACATCAATGATCATCTTATAGCCGACCCTCTTATCCCAATGTTAGTTAAGTCTTCAGGAGGCACTTTCACTAGCTTGCTTACATGTTGTGATGCGTGAGTGTGTTGTTGCAGATATAAACAGGCCTATGCTAACAAATGTACACATTTCCTCTACAGAGGCATCTAGTATGTAATGAATTTTGAGAAATGAAATACGTTTTTTAAATTTTATTAAGGTGGGAGCCTTTTTTTCATTTTGAGCACCTGCACGGCCCTGTGTGTGTGTGTGTGTGTGTGATTCCATAGACTTTGATCAGCCCAGGAAGAGGCAGAGACAGGCTGACAGAGGCTTAGCATCAGTGTTGCTGTTGTCATGTGTCAGTGCTGCTGTTGTCATGTCTCTGCTCATCTCTCTGCTAGAGAAAACAAGACAACAGCAGTCACAAACCACACAGCTAAGTGACACCCACCATACCAGGTCTGTGATTGTGTGTTTGTGGGAGACTAGGGGAGGGCAAATTGACAGTCATTCCGAGTGACACACACACTCCCAGGTGCATATCTTTGTGGAAGTGTGAATGAGTTCTTGTTCGTGTGTGTGTGTGTGTGTGTGTGTGTGTGTGTGTGTGTGTGTGTGTGTGTGTGTGTGTGTGTGTGTGTGTGTGTGTGTGTGTGTGTGTGTGTGTGTGTGTGTGTGTGTGTGTGTGTGTGTGTGTGTGTGTGTGTGTGTGTGTGTGTGTGTGTGTGGTTGAGAGGTTGAGAGCGCGAGACCTAAGTGACATTCCCACTAGGCTTTTCAGCTTTGTTTTTGAACCACATCGTGCATCACATCACTGAAAACAGCGGTGGGGGGTTTT
This sequence comes from Oncorhynchus gorbuscha, assembly GCF_021184085.1. Lineage (NCBI taxonomy): Eukaryota > Metazoa > Chordata > Actinopteri > Salmoniformes > Salmonidae > Oncorhynchus > Oncorhynchus gorbuscha. The sequence continues at coordinate 21,254,635 of NC_060187.1, read as the reverse complement.
GCTTTGTATTTTCCTCTTCCTTGTTTTGGTCTGACACTCCGGCTTCATTTGCATAAAGCAGTCTAACCCCTGCCTGGCTATTGGTTACCAGTATCTCTCTCTCAGCAACAGGAACAGGGACAATAGATTTGTACAATTTGTAACACTTGCTCCCCCTGCAAACCTTCAACTTAAAATCTCTATACACTCCACAGTGCCGCCTCTCCTCCTGACAATAAGTGCTGGAGTTGGCCAGAAATACCACTCAATCTTTCCTGACTTATTGAACATAACTCTTTCTTCTCTCTTCTCTCTTCTCTCTTCTCTCTTCTCTCCTCTCTCCTCTCTCTCCTTTTTCAAGGATCTTTCAGAAATATATTGAAGTTCAATTGTTATGAATTGCTCCCTCTCCTCCATCTCTCTTCATCTCTTATTCTCTCTCTTTTCCTCTCTCCCCTTCATATCTCTCTTCCAATGTCTCTCTTAACTCTCTCTCTCTGTCTCTCAGAGATAGAAATGAGCGAGGGATGCTCTTGGGTGATTGTGATAAAAAGAATGAGTGGAGGGGCAGAATGCAGCACAGAGGAGCGGAGGGATCAAGGTACAGGAACAGGGCCGATAGATTTGTACAATTCGCTCCCCTTGTAAACCTTCCACTTGGAATATCCATACACTCCATGGTGCCCCCTCTCCTCCTGAGACTAAGGGCTAAAGAAACACCATACAATCTTTTCTATGACTTACTGAGCTCATTTCCTCGGCTTCCTTCTCTTCTCTGTTCTCCTCTCTTCTCTCCTTTATCCTTTCTCAAAGATCTTCCAGATATATCTTAAAGTTCAATTCCATCTGTGGCTCAGACATATGCGAGACAGGATCATATTTTTTTTACAGTGCAAACAGACTTGCAATGCTATATGAATTGGTGCACATTTAAAAATCAGGGGTAAATAATAATAACTATTTTGGGGTCTGTGTCAGTCTCAGTCACTGCTCCCTGCGTGTATAACCCCAGTAGAAGGACCTTTGGTTGTAGAGCTAATGGCAGATCTGAGCATCGAGCTCTGAGGCAGAGGATCACTGGTCGTTCAGTTCAAGGGTCAGTTGGTTTCTCATCACTAAGTCTCTTGATACTTAGTACTTAACTCAGTACTTAAATTCGGTTATTACATGATTCCATATGTGCTATTTCATTGTTTTGATGTCTTCACTATTATTCTACAATGTAGAAAATAGTGACAATTCAGAAGAAAAAAGTAGGTGTGTCTAAACTTTTGACTGGTACTGTATAGTTATAGTGAGAGTAAGTGACAGTGTCTTAGCTGCATTTCAGGAGACATGAGACACCTTCTCAATGGTCCTGTTAACCCAACAAGCTCCCACTGTCTTACATCAGAATTAGACGTTCATACATTTCTCAAATGTCAAAGTTTGAAGTTGTTCCAAACATCAAATGTTTTAGTGTTGAAGGTTATGTTTAGGCATTAACTCTGCATTTCGAAGGTTAGGGTTAATGTTTGGGATAGGCTTAAAACAAAAATCTCAAAAACAACTTTCGATCGCTGGATACGAACATGCAATCTTTAGCACCAGAGGCCAATGTCCATCCCTGTCCACAATGCCCGAGTAAAACCAAAACTGAATTGAAGGGAACTGCGCTCACTGTTGCCTCTCGTGGTCGGTTTCAACGTTATCTCCTGACATCCTCAGACGTGGACTTAACGTCAAATACTGACTTGTATCACATGTGACCTGGCTGTGCTAACCAACATGTCCCCCAGTCCAGAGGATACACACACAGATACAGTAGCATCCACCCCTCCTCTGCTCCTCATCAATATTGATGCTGTGCTTTGTTGTCACTGACTCAACCCTCTGGTCGGACCCAAAGAAAAGTGCTTGTTCGTGTAACCTCACTATGCCGTTAATTGACGTTTCTCTCATTCCCTCGCTCCTGTTCCCCTGTCCTTCCTCTGATCCCAGGAAGGGATCTTGTTACATAATGTATTGCAGACTAAACTCTACCTATACCTACAGCAGAGCATGTGTGTGTGTGTATGTTAGTATGCTTCTTCTGTGTCTAGTCGGCACACATGCACATCCTCTAATCCAGCACAATAAAAGGCAGAGTTTGATGTACGAGCTCGTCTGTGTAACTTGGGGATTGAGGCAGAAATTGCTTCGCCACTTCAATGTGAAATTCAATTAGAGCGTGTTCCAGTGATTTGCCCCTTTAATTCATTCTCTGTTCCCAGAAAGAAAGGCTGTTTCTCTCGCTGTGTGTCCATAAAGACACATCTGACTGCCAGACTGCCTCACATTAACCAGGTAAAGACCTGCTGTAACAGCCTGTAGCAGGTGAAGAGTCTATCTAATAGCCTATTACCGCATCATTTACCAATCCCCTGTTGTGGAAAGGCTGTTTTTAACCAGAAGTGTTCTCTACCTCCCTACTGGGCCTTCTTCTCTTCCTTCACTTCATACTTCATCTTTAACTCCACCAGCTATGCCTTGCTACCTCCTTCCCTTCTTCCCTTCCTCTCTTACCTCCCTCTATACCTCCGACTTGAGGTGTCTGTGTGTTTGTGTGTGCAGAAGTCCTCACAAGGATAGTAAAACAAGGAAAATTGGAGAAACGTGGGGACATTTCACCAGTCCCCACAAGAAAAAAGGCTATTATAGGCTAAAGGGTTAGGGTTACAATTAGGGTTAGAGGTTAGGTTAAGGGTTACAGTTACTATTAGGTTTAGGGGCTAGGGTTAGGGGTTTGGGATTAAGGGTAGGGTTAAAAAGGGTTACTATTAGGTTTAGGGGTTAGGGTTAGGGGTTTGGGATTAAGGGTAGGGTTAAAAAAGGTTACTATTAGGTTTAGGGGTTAGGGTTAGGGGTTTGGGATTAAGGGTAGGGTTAAGGTTACTATTAGGTTTAGGGGTTAGGGTTAGGGGTTAGGGATTAAGGGTAGGGTTAAGGTTACTATTAGGTTTAGGGGTTAGGGTTAGAGGTTTGGGATTAATTGTAGGGTTAGGGTTACTATTAGGTTTAGGGGTTAGGGTTAGGGGTATTTTAGGGGTTTGGGATTAAGGGTAGGGTTAGGGTTAGGGGTTTGGTCCCCACAAGTATAGTAAAACAAATGTGCGTGTATTGGTTATTTTTAACATTTTGAAACAACTAATTGACTGAGGTCAATTCAATAATTTGAATTCCATTTCTTTCAGTTGTTTTTATGTGAGATCAATGCTCACATTGCACAGTTTCTCTAGAGATCAATCAGATCCAGCCTGAACAGTGTGATGTAGTAGGGAGTTGTAGTTTCCAACAGGCCGATATTCTACATGGTTTAGCCAAAGACCATACAGTATGAACTGCTTCTCCAATAGAAATCCCAGATCCCACTTGTAGGCGATGTCATGGTGACGTTGGCTAGCTAAGCTCAAGTGCAGAAACAAGTCATCGGGTCTAACGGTCGTCTCATGTTGTTTTTTATGACAATGAAACGTGTCAGTTTGTCACTTTCACAAGGTTGGAGTAATAACATGTTCAACTACTTAAGACATTGACTTGAATCTAAGTTGTGCACTTTAGATTTAGAGAAAATTAACTAACTAAAGAATAATTTTTCACTTCTCACAATGACTTCTCAAACCCGGCCTGGTCTGCTTGGTCTGTTTCGCAAGCATTTCCGAAAGTCTCGCGATGTTGCGCCTCTGGTTAAGAAACTGTGGTTTAGCGCAGAAAACGTGGTAATTAATTACAATGACCATAATCCAATGCGCACCTACTTGTCCTGTCTGTGTGTTTCTTTTATGCCTGCTACTAAGAGACAGAAGAATGTGTGATGGTATATATAGAGAGCAGCTTCTCAGGGTATCTCTACCTGAAAATACACGATCTAAGTGATTTATTGTTGGTATTCAGTAGTCATAAAAGTACGCCTTATTTCCTTTGAAGGACTACAAAATAGTGATTTTGTCAGACAGCATAGGCAGCAGCTCTATACAGACGAGATGATGACTCAAATGAAATAATAAAGTCATCAAATAAAACAAATGTAAAATACACAACAGCTGAAATATTGTATTAAAGTAAAGTAATGAGAATAAATGATGGTTAATAAGTGATAAGGCGTAATGGGCATCACTACCATCATGGGACTTTTATGAATTGTTTTATTCTGTGTTGTTACATCATTTAACACACATAATGCATAGTGCAGTTAATGTCATGAAACACTATCAAACCGAAATCGAAAATTGTGATTATTATTTTACAATTGATCTATGGGCCAGTAACCGAAAGGTCACTGGTTCAAATCCCTGAGCCGACAAGGTGAAAAATCTGTCTGTGCTCTGAGCAAGGCACTTAACCCTAATGGCTCCTGTAAGTCGCTCTGTATAAGACCATCTGCTAAATGACTCAAATGTACAGTGAAATGTGAAGTGTGTGTGTGTTGATGGGTTCAGGTCCTAAAAGGTCACAGTTATTTTGATTCTTCTTTATAGTTCTCTGACAGCTAATAGAAGTACACTTTGGTTTACATGGAGATTCTCAAGTAATGTGTCATAGTGATCTGATTTTCACTAGAGCAGAGCAGGTTAGAAACCAAAGTGATGGTAAGTGATGACAATTGCCTCTGTGTGTCAGTTTCTGTTTTTGTGTACGTGTGCGTGCGTTTGAGTGTGTATACAGAGCTCTACCTCTCATTATAAATTAGATTGAGCTGTCATCAGTCAAGGCGTTTATTAGCTGTGTGATTCAAGTTGCTTTGAGGGGAAGGAAATATATAATATAATTGGATATTAGTGTCATTTCACTGTCCCATGTTGCACATATATTAGGTTATGAATTATGAAGGGCATGCTAACATTTGGAAATGCCAATCATTATATTTAATAACGTCTCCCCGTGTCTCAATCAGTTGAGGAGTCAAGGTCGTTACTCTATATTTGCTTCCCAAATGGACGAGTAGTGCACTACATAGGGAATAGGGTGCCATTTGGGACACAGTCCATGGCTCTCACAGATAAAGAAATATTTAACCCCCGTGGTAATAGATTATTTATAATCAAGCAGGAAGAGACTCAAACGCTGACTTCCTGCTACTTTGGTATACTGTATATAGGGTAAGAGAAACACACAAACACCAGCATAAACTGGCACACACACACACACACACACACACACACACACACACACACACACACACACACACACACACACACACACACACACACACACACACACACACACACACACACACACACACACACACACACACACACACACACACACACACACACACACACACACACACACACACACACACACACACAATACTTGTTTAACTGTGTGCTGTATCGGCTGGATTTAGAGAGTGAAAGTAAAGCCCCTTCTCTCTCCAGGCTCTGTTTCATGCTGCTAAGACCCTCCACCATATTAGCATATTTAAAGCTGTCTTCATAGGCAATGGTTGTTACCATATGCATGCATTTTAATATTTTGTTTGTTTAATTGCTTCAGGTTTCTCTTGGGGAGAAGGACGAAGGGAGTACACAGGGGGATGAGAGGAAGGGGTAGGGGAGCAAGTGTAGGAGGGGAAGGTTGAGAGGGAGCCATAAGGGGAAGAGTGGAGGAGGAGGATGGGGAATGAGAAGAGGTAGTAAGCAGTGGTGTAAAGTACTTAAGTACAAAATGCTTTAAAGTACTACTTAAATCGTTTTTTGCGGTATCTGTACTTTACTTTAATTTTACTCCACTACATCCCTAAAGAAAATAATGTACTTTTTACTCCTTACATTTTCACTGACACCCAAAAGTACTCGTTACATTTTGAATGCTTAGCAGGACAGGAAAATTGTCTAATTCACGCACTTATCAAGAGAACATCCCCGGTCATCCCTACTGCCTCTGATCTGGCGGACTCACTAAACACAAATGCTTTGTTTGTAAATGATGTGTGAGTGTTAAAGTGTGCCCCTGGCTATACGTAAATAAATAAAATCAAGGAAATCGTGCAGTCTGATTTGCTTAAAATAAGGAATTTGAAATTATTTATACTTTTACTTTTGATACTTAAGTATATTTTAATGATTACATTTACTTTTGATACTTTTAAAACCAAATACTTTTAGACTTTTACACAAGTAGTATTTTACTGGTCGACTTTCACTTTTACTTGACTAATTTTCTTTTAAGGTATCTTTACTTTTACTCAAGTATGACAATTGGGTACTTTTTCCACCACTGGTAGTGAGGAGGGGGAAGAGGGGATGAGAGAGGGAGCTAGAGAGAGGAGGGGAAACAGAACGAGAGATGAGAATTCTCGGAGTGCTGGAATTCCACGGTAGTTGATCTCATTTGGGAGAGGACGGAAGTTACACACTGAGAGGTTCAAAGACAAATCTTGCATGAGACGCATACACATACATACAAATCCCTGTGTGTGTGTGCATGCGCATGTATGTGTGTGTACAGATATGACTGCGGTGAGATTCTTGTGAAAGTAAAAACTCATTTGCATAAGTTTGAGGCAAAACACAGATGCCTGGCGAACCAGCCGCCAGTCTGAGGCTGAACGACCAATCATCCTTCAGAAGCTCTAAGGGTGTTGCCCTACAGGCATCCCAGAACCCCAGACCGACTTCATTTTACAGGTTTATGTTCCTGGTTTCTCCTCTGTCAGCTGGTCTTAATTGACATTTAAATGACTAAAACCATATCGAAACTGTGAATAAATGTGAATAGACCTACATTGTTAGTCCTTTGACTCTGCCCAGCTTGCTAACAGTCATCAAAACGAAAGCCAGACAGTCAGGGAGCATCGGAAATTCAAAAAGCGATGGACAGAGGCTAATTTTAAGGTTAGGGTTAAGGTTTTTGACAGCAGGGAAATATAATCAATTTTAAGTGCAGCTCTCCGGACCTTGGTAAATCCCGAATGCGGCCTGTGGGGAAAAATGAGTTTGAGACCCCTGGTCTATATATTCAACGGCTTATGGTCTAGGCCCAGAGCTGCCAGCCCAGGTAAAAGCCAATGACACGCAGATCAAGCTCTCTTCCATTATATGGTGAAGGCCTACTGCATTCATTAACTTTCCTATCTGGCTTATCTCTGCCTCTCTGATTCTCTCCTCCATCCATAGGCAGCCACTTACAGACCTCCTTCTGTTCCCCTACTTTACTGCTCCCCCCACCTCTCTTCTGAG
>NC_060187.1:21237873-21247357 GCF_021184085.1 Oncorhynchus gorbuscha | reverse complement strand
TCCAACGTTGTGAGTGCACCTGGAGGGAGGGTGAGGTCTGCACTTTGCCGTTACAGGGCACAGACTGTGAGAGCCGCCAATAAACGCAGGATTAAGAAGTCCAAGGTATTGTTGCGGCCAGAGAGTGTGGCTTTCCACTCGCCTTCCTCTTACGACAGCTTCTCGTAAGTTGACTCCGCGATTTCATTGGTCCGTTCCGTGTCTCCCAGGTCGTCAATCCTGTCGCTGTGCGACTACTTCTTCCACAACATCTTCGTCGCGTCCATCCTGTCTTCCATGTCTCCTGTGTCAAGCCCTTTCTTGCACCCCCGTTCGTCTTCCCTCCCCCCTCCCGTCCTTGTCGAAGCGCACCTATTTACAAGGTACATAAGATCATGGACATGCGTTCTCGGGACGGGGTCACCAATACTTAGTGGATTGGGAGGGTTACGGTCCTGAGGAGGAGTTGGGTTCCGTCTCGGGACGTGCTGGACCGTTCACTCATTGATGATTTCCTCCGTTGCCGCCAGGATTCCTCCCTCGAGTGCGCCAGGGGCGCTCGGTGAAGTGGGGGGTACTGTCATGTTTTGTCATTTATTATCTTGTCTTGTCCCTGTGCTTCCCATTCTATTCGTTTCCCTCTGCTGGTCTTATTGGAGGTTCTTTCCCTCTTTCTATCCCCTCTCTCTCCCCCTCCCTCTCTCCTCTCTCGCTCTCTCTTCTCTCTATCGTTCCGTTCCTGCTCCCAGCTGTTCTATTCCCCTAATCAATCATTTAGTCTTCCCCACCTGTTCCCGATCCTTTCCCTGATTAGAGTCCCTATTTCTTCCTTTGTGTTCCGTTCCTGTCCTGTCGGTTCCTTGTCTAGAATTCACCGTGCTGTGTTTGTGTATCGCCCTGTCGTGTCGTGTTTTCCTCAGATGCTGCGTGGTGAGCAGGTGTCTGAGTCTGTCTGGTTCAAGTGCCTTCCCGAGGCAACCTGCTGTTCACCTGCTGTTCAGATCGAGTCTCCAGTTTGTCCTCGTCATTTCGAGTGAAAGTTGTGTTTTTTGTTTGTATTTACTTTACTGGATTAAAGACTCTGTTTTCATTTTTCGCCAAGTCGCTTTTGGGTCCTCTTTCACCAGCATGACAATGGCAAACAACGGCCTGTGCTGGCCTTAGAAGAAGATGTCTGAAATCACTCTGGCACTGTGTCCAAACTGCTCCTGTGTCCTCCAGTCACAATCTTCCCTCTTAATCTCTCCCTCTCTCTATCTCTCATTTCCTGTTGTCTCCCTCACTCTCTCTGTCTTTCTTTCTCTGTTTTTGTCTTTCTTTCTTTCTGACATTTTGTATGTTCCTCTTATGTACAGTACTGTTCAAATCAACCCTGGTTCAAATAGACCATCCACTCTACCTCCCTCTCAAACCACTCACAGAGACAAAACAAAGATAAAAGAATCAATAACAACAGCATGTCACATGTGCAACCAAAGGGAAAAAACTGTAGACAACCTTTACTCCACGCACAGAGATGCATACAAAGCTCTCCCCCTGCCCTGCATTTGTCAAATCCGACCATAATTCTATCATCCTGATTCCTGCTTAGAAACAAAAACTAAAGCAGGAAGTACCAGTGACTCGCTCAATACGGAACTGGTCAGATGACACGGATGCTACTCTACATGACTGTTTTTCTAGCACAGACTGGAATATGTTCGGGATTCATCCAATAGCATTGAGGAGTATAATACCTCAGTCATCGGCTTTATCAATAAGTGCATCGACGACGTCGTCCGCCCAGTGACGTACATATCCCAACCAGAAGCCATGGATTACAGGCAACATCTGCATCAAGCTAAAGGCTAGAGCTGCCACGTTCAAGAAGCGGGACACTAATACGGATGCCTAAAATAAATCCCACTATGCCCTCAGATGAACCATCAAACAGGCAAAGCATCAATACAGGAATAAGATTGAATCCTACTACACCGGCTCTGACACTCATCGGATTTGGCAGGGCTTGAAACCTTTACGGACTACAAAGGAAAACCCAGCCACGAGCTGCCCATGGCCTTGAGCCTACCAGGCGAGCTAAATGCCTTTTATGCTCGCTTCCGAGGCAAGCAACACTGAAGCATTCATGAGAGCACCAGCTATTCCGGACGACTGTGTGATAACACTCTCGGTAGCCAATGTGAACAATACTTTTAAAACGGGTCAACATCCACAAAGCTGCAGGCACAGATGGATTACCAGGACCAATTGTCTGGTGTCTTCACTGACATTTTCAACCTCTGAGTCTTTAATACCTACATGTTTCAAGCAGACCACCATAGTGTCTGTGCCCAAGGAAGCGAAGGTAACCTGCCTAAATTATTACCACCCCATAGCACTCACATCAGTAGCCATGAAGTGCTTTGAAAGGCTAATCATGGCTCACATCAATACCATCATCCTAGATACCCTAGACCCACTCCAATTCGCATACTGTCCCAACGGATCCACGCAATCTCAATCACACTCCACACTGCCCTTTCCCACCTGGACAAAATGAACACATTACATTACATTTAAGTCATTTAGCAGACACTCTTATCACCTATGTGAGAATGCTGTTCATTGACTACAGCTCAGCATTCATAGTGCCCACAAAGCTCATCACTAACCTAAGGACTTTGGGACTAAACACCTCCCTCTGCAACTGGATCTTGGACTTCCTAACGGGCCGCCCCCAGGTGGTAAGGGTAGGCAACAACACGTCTGCCACACTGATCCTTAACACTGGGGCCCCTCATGTGTGTGTGCTTAGTACCCTATTGTACTCCCTGTTTGCCACGACTGCATGGCCAAACACGACTCCAACACCTTCATTAAGTTTGCTGACGACACAACCTGATCACAGACAACGATGAGACAGCCTATAGGGAGGAGGTCAGAGACCTGGCAGTGTAGGACAACAACCTCTCCCTCAATGTGAGCAAGACAAAGGAGCTGATCTTCGATTACAGGAAAAGGCGGGCCGAACAGGCCCCTGTTAACCTCTCAACAGGGCTGTAGTGGAGCGGGTCGAGGGGTTCAAGTTCCTTGGTGTCCACATCACCAACAAACTATCATGGTCCAAACACACCAAGACAGTCGTGAAGAGGTTACGACAACACCTTTTTACAGGAGACTGAAAAGATTTGGCATGGGTCCCCAGATCCTCATAAAGTTCTACAGCTGCACCATCGAGAGTATCCTGACCGGTTGCATCACCACCTGGTATGGCAACTGCTCGGCATCTGACCGTAAGACACTACAGAGGATAGTGTGTATGGCCCAGTACATCACTGGGGACAAGCATCCTGCCATGTAGGACCTATATAATAGGCGTGTCAGAGGAAAGTCCCAAAAATTGTCAGAGACTTCAGTTACCCAAGTCATAGACTGTTCTCTCTGCTGCCACACGGCAAGAGGTACCGGAGCACTAACTCTAGGGCCAAAAGGCTCTTTAACAGCTTCTTCCCCCGAGCCTAAAACCACCGGACTATTTACATTGACACCCCCCCATTTGTTTTGTACACTGCTGCTACTCGCTGTTTATTATCTATGCATAGTTGCTTCAACCCTACCTAGTGTCATGTTTTGTCATTGATTATCATGTCTTGTCTCTGTGCTTCCCTTCTATTCGTTTCCCTCTGCTGGTCTTATTAGGTTCTTTCCCTCTTTCTATCCCTCTCTCTCCCCCTCCCTCTCTCCCTCTCTCGCTCTCTCTCTCTATCGTTCCGTTCCTGCTCCCAGCTGTTCCTCATTCTCCTAACTACCTCTTTTACTCTTTTCACACCTGTCCCCTATTTTGCCCTCTGATTAGAGTCCCTATTTCTCCCTCTGTTTTCCGCTTCTGTCCTTGTCGGATCCTTGTTTGATGTTCGCTGTTCTGTGTCCTTGTTCCGCCCTGTCGTGTTTTTACCTTCTTCAGATGCTGCGTGTGAGCAGGTGTCAATGTCAGCTACGGCCGGTGCCTTCCCGAAGCGACCTGCAGTCTGTGGTCGCGTCTCCAGTCGTTCCTCTCTACTGACGAGTGGATTTCAGTTTTCCTGTTTTTGCATTTACCTAGATAATATCCAGGATTATCGCTTTTTTGTTTAAGACTGGAATAAAGACTCTGTTTCCGTTAAGTCGCTTTTGGGTCCTCATTCACCTGCATAACAGAAGGATCCGACCAAGAATGGACCCAGCGACTACGGATTCTCGCAACACTGCCGTCGAGATCCAGGGAGCAATGCTCGGCAGACACGAGCAGGAATTGTCTGCTGCTCGTCATGCCGTTGAGACCCTGGCCGCTCAGGTTTCCGACCTCTCAGGACAGTTTCAGAGTCTTCGTCTCGTGCCACCAGCTACTTCCTGGTCTTCCGAGTCTCCGGAACCTAGGGTTAATAACCCACCATGTTACTCTGGGCAGCCCACTGAGTGCCGCTCCTTTCTCACCCAGTGTGATATTGTGTTCTCTCTCAACCCAACACATACTCAGAGAGAGAGCTCGGATCGCTTACGTCATATCACTCCTTACTGGTCGGGCTCGGGAGTGGGGCACAGCTATCTGGGAGGCAAGGGCTGAGTGTTCTAACGATTATCTGAACTTTAAAGAGGAGATGATACGGGTTTTTGATCGTTCAGTTTTTGGTAAGGAGGCTTCTAGGGCCCTGGCTTCCCTATGTCAAGGTGATCGATCCATAACGGATTACTCTATAGAGTTTCGCACTCTTGCTGCCTCTAGTGACTGGAACGAGCCGGCGCTGCTCGCTCGTTTTCTGGAGGGACTCACGCTGAGGTTAAAGATGAGATTCTCTCCCGGGAGGTTCCTTCCAGCGTGGACTCTTTGATTGCACTCGCCATCCGCATAGAGAACGACGGGTAGATCTTCGTCACCGAGCTCGTGGAAGAGAGCTCGCGTTAACGGTGTTCCCCCTCTCCGCATCTCAACCATCTCCTCCCTCCGGCTCAGAGACTGAGCCCATGCAGCTGGGAGGTATTCGCATCTCGACTAAGGAGAGGGAACGGAGGATCACCAACCGCCTTTGCCTCTATTGCGGTTCTGCTGGACATTTTGTCATTTCATGTCCAGTAAAAGCCAGAGCTCATCAGTAAGCGGGCTACTGGTGGCGCTACTACTCAGGTCTCTCCATCAAGATCCTGTACTACCTTGTCGGTCCATCTCACGCTGGACCGGTTTGGCTGCTTCCTGCAGTGCCTTGATAGACTCTGGGGCTGAGGGTTGTTTTATGGACGAAGCATGGGCTCGGAAACATGACATTCCTCTCAGACAGTTAGGAAGCCCACGCCCATGTTCGCCTTAGATGGTAGTCTTCTCCCCAGTATCAGATGTGAGACACTACGTTTAACCCTCACAGTATCTGGTAACCACAGTGAGACCATTTCCTTTTTGATTTTTCGTTCACCTTTTACACCTGTTGTTTTGGGTCATCCCTGGCTAGTATGTCATAATCCTTCTATTAATTGGTCTAGTAATTCTATCCTATCCTGGAACGTTTCTTGTCATGTGAAGTGTTTAACCTGTTAGTCCTACCCACACCGTATTCGGTAGCGTAATCATAGCCTCAAGCTCATTACCATAAGCAACGTTAGCGATTTCTAAAAATCGCAAATGAAATGAAATAAATATGCCTATCCTCAAGCTTATCCTTTTCTTAACAATCCTGTCGTCTCAGATTTTCAAAATATGCTTTAGAACCAGAGAAAATCAATAATTTGTGTAAGAGTGGTGATAGCTAGCTTAGCATTTAGCGTTAGCATTTGCACGCAACATATTCACAAAAACCAGCAAAGGGATCAAATAAAATAATTTACCTTTGAAGAACTTCAGATGTTTCAATGAGGAGACTCTCAGTTACATAGCAGATGTCCAGTTTTTCCTGAAAGATGCTTGTGTAGGACACAACGTTCCGTTTTGTTACTATGCATTTGGCTACCGAAACTAACCGAAAATTCAGTCACCTACACGTCAAACTTTTTCCGAATTAACTCCATAATATCGACTGAAACATGGAAAACGTTGTTTGAATCCATCCTCAAGGTGTTTTGTCATATATCTCTTCATTGAAATGCCATTCCTGGAAGCCTGCATTGTTCTCAGATTCAGATGGAAAAATACTGGTAGGTGACTTTTGCGCACCAATTTCCACGCAGACACCGTGCGGGACCCTGGTAAATGTAGTCTCTTATGGTCAATCTTCCAATGATATGCCTACAAATACGTCACAATGCTGCAGACACCTTGGGAAACGATAGGAAGTGTCCGTTCATTCCTGTCGCATTCACAGCCATATAAGGCGATCATGGAAAACGTGCCATCAGAAATCCTGTTGATTTCCTGGTCGCTCAAACATCTTGGTTTTGCCTGTAGGTTATGTTTTAAGGCACTCACAGTAAAAATCTTTGCAGTTCTGGAAACATCAGAGTGTCTTCTTTCCAAAACTATCAATTCCAAGCATAGTCAAGCATCTTTTCGTGACAAAATATTGCGCTAAAAACGGGCACGTCTTTTTATCCAAAAATGAAATACTGCCCCTAGAGTCTTAACCGGTTAATGTCTGCTATCCCTCCTGTTTCTTCTGTCCCCTCTTCTCAGGAGGAACCTGGTGATTTGACAGGAGTGCCGGAGGAATATCATGATCTGCGCACGGTCTTCAGTCGGTCCAGACCAACTCCCTTCCTCCTCACCGGTCGTATGATTGTTGTATTGATCTCCTTCCGGGGACCACTCCCCCTCGGGTAGACTATACTCTCTGTCGGCTCCCGAACGTAAGGCTCTCGAGGATTATCTGTCTGTTTCTCTCGACGCCGGTACCGTGGTGCCTTCTTCCTCTCCCGCCGGCGCGGGTTTTTTTGTTAAGAAGAGGACGGTACTCTGCGCCCCTGCGTGGATTATCGAGGGCTGAATGACATAACGGTTAAGAATCGTTATCCGCTTCCCCTTATGTCGTCAGCCTTGAAATTCTGCAGGGAGCCAGGTTCTTTACTAAGTTGGACCTTCGTAACGCTTACCATCTCGTGCGCATCAGAGAGGGGGACGAGTGGAAAACGGCGTTTAACACTCGGTTAGGGCATTTTGAATACCGGGTTCTGCTGTTCGGTCTCGCTAATGCTCCAGCTGTCTTTCAGGCATTAGTTAATGATGTACTGAGAGACATGCTGAACATCTTTGTTTTCGTCTACCTGGACGATATCCTGATTTTTTCACCGTCACTCGAGATTCATGTTCAGCACGTTCGACGTGTACTCCAGCGCCTTTTAGAGAATTGTCTCTACGTGAAGGCTGAGAAGTGCGCCTTTCATGTCTCCTCTGTCACATTTCTCGGTTCTGTTATTTCCGCTGAGGTCCAGGCTGTCAGTGATTGGCCCGTTTCAAAGTCACGTGTCGAGTTGCAGCGCTTTCTCGGTTTCGCTAATTTCTATCGGCGTTTCATTCGTAATTTCGGTCAAGTTGCTGCCCCTCTCACAGCTCTTACTTCTGTCCAAGACGTGTTTAAGTGGTCGGTTCCGCCCAGGGAGCTTTTGATCTCCTCAGAGCGTTTTACATCCGCTCCTATCCTTGTTACTCCTGACGTCACTAAACAATTCATTGTCGAGTTGGCGCTTCAGAGGTGGGCGTGGGAGCCATTCTATCCCAGCACTTCCATTCTACGATAAGGTCCATCCTTGCGCTTATTTTTCTCATCGCCTGTCGCCATCGGACTTAACTATGATGTGGGTAACCGCGAACTGCTCGCCATCCGCTTAGCCCTGGGCGAATGGCGCCAGTGGTTGGAGGGGCGACCGTTCCTTTGTCGTTTGGACTGACCATAAGAACCTTGGTACATCCGTTCTGCCAAGCGACTTAATGCACGTCAAGCTCGTTGGGCGTTGTTTTCGCTCGTTTCGAGTTCGTGATTTCTTATCGCCGGGTAATAAGAACACCAAGCCTGATGCCTTATCCCGTCTCTTTAGTTCTTCTGTGGCTTCTACCGACCCCGAGGATTCTCCCTGAAGGGCGTGTTGTCGGGTTGACTGTCTGGGGAATTGAGAGACAGGTAAAAACAAGCACTCACTCACTGCGTCGCCGCGCGCTTGTCCTAGTAACCTTCTTTTTGTTCCTGTCTCTACTCGTCTGGCTGTTCTTCAGT
This sequence comes from Oncorhynchus gorbuscha, assembly GCF_021184085.1. Classification (NCBI taxonomy): domain Eukaryota; kingdom Metazoa; phylum Chordata; class Actinopteri; order Salmoniformes; family Salmonidae; genus Oncorhynchus; species Oncorhynchus gorbuscha. The sequence goes on along the minus strand of NC_060187.1, from coordinate 21,239,231 downwards.
GGGCTCACTCTGCCAAGTTAGCTGGCCACCCCGGCGTTCGGGGTACGCTTGCTTCTATTCGCCAGCGGTTTTGGTGGCCTACTCAGGAGCATGACACGCGCCGTTTCGTGGCTGCTTGTTCGGACTGCGCGCAGACTAAGTCAGGTAACTCTCCTCCTGCCGGTCGTCTCAGACCGCTTCATTCCTTCTCGACCATGGTCTCACATCGCCTTAGACTTTATTACCGGTCTGCCTTCGTCTGCGGGAAGACTGTGATTCTTACGGTTGTCGATAGGTTCTCTAAGGCGGCACATTTCATTCCCCTCGCTAAGCTTCCTTCCGCTAAGGAGACGGCACAAATCATCATTGAGAATGTGTTCAGAATTCATGGCCTCCCGTTGACACCCCGTTTCAGACGGGGTCCGCAATTCACGTCACAGTTTTGGAGGGAGTTCTGTCGTTTGATTGGTGCTTCCGTCAGTCTCTCTTCCGGTTTTTCATCCCCAGTCTAACGGTCAAGCAGAAAGGGCCAATCAGACGATTGGTCGCATATTACGCAGCCTTTCTTTCCGAAACCCTGCGTCTTGGGCAGAACAGCTCCCCTGGGCAGAATACGCTCACAACTCGCTTCCTTTGCTACCGGGCTATCTCCGTTTCAGAGTAGTCTTGGGTACCAGCCTCCTCTGTTCTCGTCCCAGCTCGCCGAGTCCAGCGTTCCCTCCGCTCAGGCTTTTGTCCAACGTTGTGGCGCACCTGGAGGAGGGTCAGGTCTGCACTTTGCCGTTACAGGCGCAGACTGTGAGCCGCCAATAAACGTAGGATTAAGAGTCTAGGTATTGTCGTGGTCAGAGAGTGTGGCTTTCCACTCGTAACCTTCCCCTTACGACAGCTTCTCGCAAGTTGACTCCGCGGTTCATTGGTCCGTTCCGTGTCTCTCAGGTCGTCAATCCTGTCGCTGTGCGACTGCTTCTTCCGCGACATCTTCGTCGCATCCACCCTGTCTTCCATGTCTCCTGTGTCAAGCCTTTTCTTCGCGCCCCCGTTCGTCTCCCCCGTCCTTGTCGAGGGCGCACCTATTTACAAGGTACGGAAGATCATGGACATGCGTTCTCGGGGACGTGGTCACCAGTACTTAGTGGATTGGGAGGGGTTACGGTCCTGAGGAGAGGAGTTGGGTTCCATCTCGGGACGTGCTGGACCGTTCGTTGATTGATGATTTCCTCCGTTGCCGCCAGGGTTCCTCCTCGAGTGCGCCAGGAGCGCTCGGTGAAGTGGGGGGTACTGTCATGTTTTGTCATTGATTATCATGTCTTGTCTCTGTGCTTCCCTTCTATTCGTTTCCCTCTGCTGGTCTTATTAGGTTCTTTCCCTCTTTCTAT